>NW_010387704.1:29742-37242 GCF_000710305.1 Buceros rhinoceros silvestris
AAAAGGAAGAATTGATTTACGAGGAATTTTCAGACAAACTAAGAAAACAAAACAAATCAAAAATCTGAATCAAAGCACCTTCCTTAAGGGTTCCTACAGAGAAACAAAGGCTGAAAATGATAACAAGTTCCCTCTAATTTTGGACAGAAAATCAGTAGGAAACAGTGGTATCCTAAATATGTACAAAGGTAAGTCTGGATATCCACTGAGTAACCACAGAGCAAGGATCGAGGCAACAAAAATTCACACACAGCAAGGGTAATTCTAGCCAGGAGCCATGAAAATCTCAGCATGGCCTGAAATTCTCTCTGTGCAAAATCCAAGAGAAAAAACACATGCCTTTATCTACCAGCCAGTTCAACTTAGTTGTCTCTGTTCCCAACATTAGCTCAACATCTTCGTGTTAACATGATCTCTAAGTCACGCTAGATAACTTGGTCTCCCTTTATCCTGAAATTTTCCTGAAGGCAGGTCCTAGGTCACACTGACATTACAGTAATGTATAGTGGAAGAAGCTAAAAGACATAAAAGCGATGTCGTGGTGAAGCTCCTGGCTCCTAACCTAGGCCTAAAGGTCTGCAAGAAGGGCAGTACAATACTCAGCAGGTGGCTCACCATTTTCTAGAAGGGTCTTTAAGATTCTAGTACTTACATTCTCAGGTCATTGATCCTTAAGCATTCAACTGCTTAAGAGATTACAGCAGCATGTAGCTTGTCCGTAAAAGAAAAGTACAGTTACTCCTACTTCTGTGACTTAGGCTTCCTCTGTAGCTGTGAGGACAACCTATTAAAGAGCCACAGTTACTACAGCTGAGTAGGTGTTCATACATCGAGTAAGAACAAGTGTAATCTACCAGCACACAGTCACTCTGGTGCCACAAGGTAGGGGAGAATTATTGAAATAGTAAGAAGTTCTTTTTGTCACAGTTTACATCTGACCTGAGCTATGGAAAAGTAAGAGAACATGTGGACTGAATTCCACATTGTTCCATGCACTTTTATACAGGAATAACAGCAGAGAGACCATGAGTATCTCAGGCAAACTGGAGTAACCAGTTTCAGTAACCTATCCAGATGAAGCTATTACAGTAGAAGTCTTCGCAAAATCCACACACCCCCCGCCCCAATCTCGTAATTTCCTGGAAGAACGAACTGCTGTTTAATATTTGCAGCAAATTCTCCATTCGCATCTCAGTGAAAAGCTCAGCGACTCATTTCATCCAAAGGAAAACAGAGCTGCCCTCTCAGTATGGCAACACACAGAGTTTCTTCAAATAAACAAGTAATATGGTTTGGGGATGAAGAGGCAGAATCAGATGTAAAAGAATGCAGAGACAACTTTAAGCAGGTATTTTGGGCAAGACCTCCCAGCTGACTGTCTTTGAGGAGGAGTATTGAGAGTATCTTACAGTAGGATCTTAAAGCACTGTAATCCTTTTAGGAGGTGGAATGACTATTAGGAAGGTAGGTGTCAAGTATGATGATGGCTCGTAAAAGGGGATCCAGCATCCTGGACTGTTGTGAAGACAAGAGTGAGTTTCCTGAACCATCTAAACACCAAGGAGCACAAGTGAGAGAACGGCAGGAAGAGACAGTGCATAATGAATGCTACTGTCAGGTGCACTCCAGTCAAACCAGGCACTGACTGCCCCGTTGTACGCAAACGCAGTCGTCCAGAACGGCAGGTCCTGCTCTGTTTCTAAGGCAGCATGATCCAGACCTGTCCCAACACACAGTCTCTCCTGTTCATTTCTGTAGGTTAGCCCACTTAGGAATTCTGTGGCAATTCTGGCTTAAAGGGACCTTGGGAGGTCATCCAGTCTAACGTGCTGGTCGAAACAAGCCCAGCCTGGTGAGCAGATTGCTGAGGGTCTCATCTAGTCATGTTCTTCAAGGAAGCAGAGTCTACGGACCCTGAGAAACCTGTTAGATGTGTTTCATGACCTTCATGTGAAAAAAGTTTTCCTCGCATCTAACTGAAATTTTCCTTGCTGCTCCTTGGAGCAGCCCATCCTGCACAATGGTGCAGTAATTCCTGCTTAACCTGGTCACCTGGCCAATGCTGAAGTTATTAGGGACACTTAAAATCTTATTTATTTCCTTATTACTGCACAGATTTAGCTTTATATTAACAGGAAATGCAACTTTAATATGACACGAACTCTGCTTGATTGAGGCTCACATGATAGAAACCCAAATAATTAGAACCCTCTAATAATCCTGTACTATGAAGTAATTTTTTATATTTAAAGTAGGCTGATACATTAAAATTTAATCTGAAATGACATTTTAATGGGAACTAATTAGCTGTGCCAAGAAAGTTCTATTTCCAACACTGTACTAAGTACTCTACAGAAAGATTTAAAAGCTAGTGTTGCTTATTAAAAATGCAAAACGAGCTAGAGCAAAAGAGCTGAAATGTCGTTTTTCAGAAAATGATAATCCTTGTGACAGTATCAGTACAGTTACAGAAGGTAAATTTGGGGGATTCACAAACAAAAAGCTTCATTTAAAAAGTTTAATCTATACAGAAATTGCCCATTACACTTCTAAAAGCGATGTTAATTTGGGATAAAGTGGGTTAAACATCAGCGCTATTGATTTAATGTTTATATTAATGGTTTTAAGAAATTGTAATAAAAACCCAGAAAAGGTTGAATTTTAACCTTTGACTAACCCTCAAACATCTCTAACAGGATTTTTTAGGTTCTAACACACTCTGGGAGATTTTTTTGCAGAACAGAAGTTGCGATACTAAGAAAAAAACCACCCCCTTCCTGACAAGGAAAGAATATACTCTGCTCCCTCCCTCCAAAACAAAACCGAGGTGAGAGAAACTTTTTAACTTACTAAAAGGGGGGTGTCTAGCCAGATGCTGTTTAAACATTAAGGGGGTACTATTTGCCGATCTCCTCAACTGGAAATATTTCATTCACTGAGTACTTTAAAAAGACATCACCTTCTTAAATTCTTCACGTATGTACTCGATATTTGAGTTTTTCCAACAACCCCAAGCAGCTCTTCAGGTTAAATTTAAGAACGAATCCTCAGTACTGTAAGTCCTTTCTATTAAGTGATGTTCTACATGAGTTTTGTCACTACGTCAGGGGCCATTTGACACAAACCACTGTCCTCCTAGTTTTCTTTATTGCTAATAAAATTGTAGATATATTGTATAATGTATATAATCACATTTATAGCATGAAAAAAATCAGAGTTGTGTTTATCTTTACTACATAACATGGGGGCTTTTTCCTATCTTAGGAACAACGCCAGTTGGCAGAAGATTTTTTTTTCGCTGTGCTGCTGATTATCAGCACAGAAGGTTCAGAGCTGTTTAGGCAGAGCTCTAGTGCCGCAGCGGGATACAGACGGGAGTTTCCTGTTCGCATTTGTAGGTGTGCACATGTGTGTCTGCTGCAGCCACACCAACAGCGTCAGGCAGGTTCCTGCTTATGTGACAGGGAACGCTTGTGCCATCACACCCCCATTTCCCCTGGTCACAGCATCCACTCAGTGCCCAAAGTCTGAGGATATTGAACGTTTAACACAGGCTTCCTTTATCCAGAAGTTAGTCCCCAAAGTTAAACAGGTGTTAATATAAACAAACTGTCCCCAAAGAGTTTAAAAAGTATTCAGACGAAAAATTCTTCCCGCTTCTCAGATCTGCAACTGACACTCTCTTGGCTCCAGTTCCAGAGTGTTCCAGAGCTCTAGTCACTCTAACTGGGGACTGACCTGACCAAGCTTGAAATTCTAATGTGAAAACACAAAAAATTGGTCAAGAGTCCTGAACATCAATTGCTGTATGCCTTTACTTTCAGGGTGTGGCAGCCTGTGTAGTGAGGAAGAACACAATCCTGCCCAGCTAACATCAGGGAGAGGGACTCCATGCCCTAAAAGCTATGTTCTGCCCTTGTCTAGTCTATGACCAGACCAATCCTCACAGATATTTAACTAGCTCATTACCACTTGATTATTGTGATGGAGTTTAAATAGCTCAACTTTGGCTTGCCAGTTAACTAAGAACCACATGTGAAGACTGGCGAACAACTTGAGCAGCACGATGCCAGAGAATTGACAGAAACTTTTAATACCATCACTGATAACGAGTTTCATCGTGAAAAACAAGAAAGCATATAACCAAACGGATAAAGATGGAGCAGGGGTTTGCACAACTGCCTTAACTGCGAAATACCCAGAGCATATCCCTGGATCAAACGCCACTAACAGGGATGGGGGAAGGAATGGGCTGCCAGAACTCCTGTATATCCCTCTCTTCCTCCGAAATCCAGGCACCTACGTGTGCACTTTTAACCTGAAGTATTATACAGCTTTTACAGTCACTCTATGACAAAAGCAGCAGTACTCACAATAGCAGAACAGGTATGCACATTTACATACCTATTTCTTCCGCCTGAATCCCTCCCCAAACACTGATATGCTGATGGCTCAGAGTCCTAAACACCTCAGCAGTACACTACGGGGTAAGGAATCCAACAGCCATTGGCTGTGTGGAGTTCTTCCTCACTACACAGGCTGCCAAGCCCTGGAAGTAAACGCATACACTGCATACACACACCTGTACTTCATTTATTTGAAGAGAAATATAATCCCTTATATTTCTTAATGACTTAGTAGAGGAATTCATTAAATGCTGATATTCTTGCATGCATGTCACGTAAGTTGAGGTTTGCAAACGTACTGTCCTTACAAAGGCCTTCTTACATTACTTCACACCGATTTAAAATAACGCCCTTTGACTCTGCTGCATTAATTTCTCTGATTGCACTAGAATACAGCCTCAAGTTATTCTGCAGTGATTGGAACACACAAATGAAGGCAAATGTTCAAGAGCCTTAGTTTTTCCAGAGCTTTCATCCATGCTAGTGTAGGTTAGGAAAAATAAATGGAAGAAAAGAAAGAGTTTGAGAAACAAAACACTCCAAAGTTATAACAGTTTGCATCCAGCGCTCCTACAAACATAATCCATACGTGTGTTTTCTTTGAATTTGTAAAGACCTAAAATTACATTCCCCATTTCAGCCGAGTATTTCTGCATTCACACCTCAAAGTCTATTCTTAGTGGTATACAAGTGAGATGGCACTGTTAAAAAAAAAAAACAAACCAAACTTATAAGCAAAATAACTTTGCATCCTGTCCATGAGGTATTGTGAAAGGAGATAAAGCCACTCAGAAGCAATATATGAAAAGAGGGCTCCGTTTTACACTGTCCTTTTAACTCTACAGAATTATCTGGACAGTTAGCTATTGAAAATAAATGCAGCTTCAGAAAAGAAATTCAGTAACACAGCTGAGCCAAGTCACAGGAAACAGTGGAAAACCAAAACTTCCAATAACACTAATAAAGCGAACTAAACATTGCTGCAAAGATTCTTAAGAGCACAGTTAAGCGAGAGAAGAATACTTAAAAAGTGTAAGAAAATCAGGGAGTATTAGAAAACCACGTATTTCTCTTCAGAAAAGTATTTTATTAAGAAGAGGAAGTTTTGTGCTATTTGAGTGGAGCCACGAGCTAGTAAAAGCATCTGAAGTTACCCTGCTTCAGGTGAGGAGGTGACAGCAGGCAAATACAAGCAGGAGAACAGCTGGCACGAGCGTGCAGGTGGTTCCTTCCACTCAGCCAAGAGCAATGCTCAGCCCTCCGAAGGGCAAGTGACCTCATCAAAACAGAGGGATCTCCAAACCAAACCACCGTGTAGCTTTAAGATGTACTGAAAGCAAGTAGTGGGGGTTGTTCTCAATGAACTTCCACTGCAAAGTAACAGCTCCTGTCCCAGTTTATTAAAAGCAAAAATTGTGGACTGTCTGCCCAAACCAGACCTACTTTCAGCAGTATTCACCTGCCCATATTTTCACATGTTATCAGTCAAAAGCCTCTTTGCAGGCAACAGAAACAGACTGGGCTTTTCAGGACACAAGTCATATAACCTTCTTTTGGCCACCCACCTAAGAACGAGATGAATCATATCCTTGAAGATCTTAATTCCCTGAGTGATTATAAAGACGAGCTTAAACACAGCTAAATTCTAAAACTCAGAAGAGACTATTTCCTCTTGTTACATTCCAGAATTCAAGGGAACACTTCCCATCTGATGTTGTATATACAACTGGTCACACGTTTCTTCCTTTAAGTAGGATAGCCCTGGCACTGCTGGAAGATGATTTCTCACTTTGGTTCAGGCAACAAGCACCTCTGTTATACAGGAAAATGGCAACAGAACCGGATGTACATCTCCATTACTCTAATAATATCTGACCATCTGCAGAACACAGTCTCCTATTTCCAGGAGCAAGAACTGTTTTGACCCATCCTCCAGACCCTGAAGTTAAAAAACCGATCTGATAAAGATCTCTGACCATGGCTGTCACGTTACAAATAGGTCTGTTTTCAGGAAATCCCATGTCTGGGCCACTTTCTGCATTGCTGCTGCTTTAGCAATCACTCCTTGCAAAGAGAAATACCCACTTACCCTCTGAATCTGAAGCTAATCCCATTGCTGTAAACATTTTAGCGTGCCATGCACCATTGCCAGAATGGATCATCAGTCTTTTCCCAGCACAACACAACCAAAATGGTCCAACACCACTTGAGTGTGTGTTTTCAGTTGAGACACATATGAACTGCTGGATTAACTGCTCGGTTTTCGTACGCTGACAGGCAAAACAGAACTTCATCCAGCCATCAATCTCAAACCTAGTGATGCTCTACTGTTCTCCATCAATCACAGGGATAACTGAAGAAATCCAAGTGGAAGAGTCTTGATGTATCTTAAGAAGTTGGTGTGTTCACCAGCAGAGAAAGAAAGAGGGCTCTGATGATGTAGCTATCAGTCGTTTTACTGAAATGGGCCACAGCAATCTGTTCGCAGCAAAGGTGACTCGGACGCGAGGCCTGACACGAAATGCCTGAACTGACTTGCTCTTATGACTTAGATGAAGCATCACGACAGTACAGTGCTATACACAAACGTCCTACAGACACTGTTTGTACATCACTGCTTTCTTGATATCTGATGTAGAGGCAGATGGTATCAGATCCTCCAATATGAAAGGACTGGAAAGGTCTGAACACCTCTGGGCCCTCAAAACACACAAGTGATTTAAAGTTGCGTGACAGTAGTGTTTAAGGTCACATTCAAGGTGCTGGCACAGCAGAAATGCTGTCCATGTTTTGAAAAGGGATTGTCTATCCAAAAGGTTAAGTCCTATATGGGCTTGTATCTAAGAAAAGGTGGTCCCGTTTCTGGAGCAACAGCTTTAAATCCACGTTTATGGGCAAGGTGAGGAATAACAGTCTTTTCAGCACACACACTCAGGGGAAGTTTTCTTCACCGTCTTTTGAGTTGTGTTGTAGAATACTGTACACCTCCTCTCTGCTGCAGTGACTGTACGATTTCCAAGTACTGAGTAAACAGACTACTTCAAACACGACGGAGGAACTTCGCAGCTTCAGTCGACTTCCTTAAATCCTGCTG
>NW_010387704.1:37323-47401 GCF_000710305.1 Buceros rhinoceros silvestris
GAAGCAGCAGCAGAGAATGCCAGACAACTTACACTTCCAGTAACTCTTCAGCAATAGATCCTACACGCCTCCAGGACTTACTCTCTTCCTCCACACATACTTCTTGCACCTCTACTAATCTTTTGTGTCATTTAAATTTTCATAATCAAGCAGCAGCAAAAATAGTGACACTAGACTGTCAACACAGTGAAAAAACTAGATTAGCCAAGAACGGGGAGGCTGGAGGTGGAAGAGAATGGCAGAGGGGAAGTTCTATCCACAAATGCTGATCGCACACACGCTGCTGCTTTACAAGTGATTTGAGTGGCGATTTTGTTCCAGCTTGTAAGGGCGACTACAACGAGTCAGTAAGGCCATGCAGGAGAACCGAGTTGAAAAATTCAGAGATGAGACAAAGCAGGAAACCCCTGTATTCTCCAAAATGTCTAGATGGTGACTGATTCTTAATTGTACCTCATGAAAAACTGCTTGTCAGTTCTGGCAAACTTTCTCCACTAGGCTCTAATGGAGGTAAATAAATAGTTTACCCTGGAAAAAAGGATCAGCTGCAGAGAAGTTTTAGATATTTAAAACTTTATGGATGGATGGATGACCTAGAAATGGCAAACTTTGCCACAGCAGAGAGCCCGTAGAAAACAGAGACAGGCAACGCACATTTCATAGTGGAAGCTGTCTGATGTGAACAGAGTCAGACTACTTTGGTCTAAGCTAGTGCCACAGATTTACTTGTTAAGTAATCTTTTAAAATTATTGCCTCTAGATATTTGACTTTTTCCACATAAAAATTTGCTTAGAATATGGCCTTTCCACATATTTGCTTAGAACATGACCTCTTCCAGAAAATACACAAACAGCTTCTGAAATTTTAAACTCTGTGTGTGTGTAATTTTAAACTGCATGACCTTATTTCTCTCCATGAAGGCAAAAAAGAAAACCTGGTTTTTAAAATGAAATTATCCAAAGAAATGCATAACACTATAAAAATCTTTTATTGCCATGTATGCATAAAACCTGAACACTGCTGAATTCTGTCAAGCTACTAATTTTGAGGGAAAGGACTGTGACAGAGGTTCCATTTCTCAACCCTTGCTGCAGTTGGGTGGATCAGAGGCACTTGTCCTGCCCTCCCTCCAATATAAAGATCTCTGTGTAACAGGACAAAAAAGCCACTGTCATCATGTAAGAAACTCAGGAAGCAGAAGTTCTCCAAAGAAGAATACCCCAAATATTTGAAGATAAATAACTTAGCAAAATGCAGTAGGGTCTGACGGTCTGAAGTACCTGGAAGTTAAATTGCTATCTACTCTTGACACAAGTCAGGAGCGTTTAGAAATGATGTTCTTAAAGCCTGTCAGGAATTTACACTTCTCACTGTCAATTCAACATGACGGTTTAAATGGAAATCTTACCACAAGCCATTTTTAATTTGGATCCATTGGGGGAAAGAGAGGTGGGGGGAAAGACTAGAAAATGGTACCCTGCGCTTCCCTCCACCCCCACCAAGGAAGAAGAGGAGTATCAGAGGTTGTATCGTTAAAGGCGATACCTCAAAAAAACCCCACCCCCAAACCCCCTGCTTTTTTACAATTTGTCAGTCCATGGTGTATAAACAACGGTGCCCTTCACCTACATTTCTCAAATGTGTTCTACGACAGAATTGCTCTTTTAGACTAGTACTGTTGTTTGCACAATCACCCCAAAATCTTTGTTAAAAGACCATGTACTGCACGGGTAGTGTTTACAGTTCCTACCTATTGAAATTCCACTAGAAAGGGTGGAGCTTTCTGCCTGTCCTCGGGATGGGACGTGGGGCTCCAAGACGCTGTCATCCAGGAGGTGTCTTGATCCTGCGTTGGGGAATGTTGCACTTTTAAATTCAGCCGTATTCATTTTATGTATGAAACTAGAAGTGAACAAGAATAAAATTGTTACAACGTTAGCTTTGACACCTTTCTAAAGCCATTGCTTTAACATCTCCAAGGATTGCACGCAGTGAATACCAAACTAAACCACGACTTGGGTCATAAGCAACTGAGCACTAACTCTATTATCAATAGGAATTACTAGTCTTAAAACTGCACAGCATTCTTGGAGCAACAAGAAAGGAGTGCTTTAAAAATTCCTTCCAGTATCCTCAAGTATTTTTGTCTTACTATAAGACATAATAAACTTTAGAATTGCGTTCTAGCTCATGAAAGGTAAAATGACACAATAGAAGTTGAGAGATGGATTACTGAATAGCTACAGTCTTGCATTTTTAAAAGATGACAAGGGAACTGATGATAAAACGATCATCAGTATCAGTCAGAAGTACACTCATGTACAGAAAAACCTGAAGCCATTACTGCACACAGCTCTGTGAAAGCCTACAAAGGAGGTCTCTCCGTAAAACAACAACAAAGCAATTATTTCAGTTCGATTTTGAATTACACTGGCACTGAGTTGCTGTAAGTGATAGTTTTGTCAAGCAGAAAGAGCTTATTTTGGCTAACTTGTGATATCTGGGCCTGCCTTATGACGATAACAGCCACACAGTCTTCCTATTTTGATAATTCTCTTTGGCTGGGATACACCATTATAGTTGTCTACAGTCACAGCTTGCTCTCTTGCCACAGATCAGACTCGAAGTGAAGCACTGCGTACAAATCGTGCTACTTTTTAAAAGCAAAGCTTTCATACTGAGAGATGATACACCACAAAGCTTAGGATTTTCAGGTTAAAGAAAAGGCTGACTTGTATCCTAGACTGTGACATTTCCTATGTCCATGTGGTATGAGGTTCCTAGGTGAAGGGGGGGTTGGTGGTAGCAAGGCTCCTTCAGCTGCAACATTTTTCCGTCCACTTTGTGGAGACGCTCCAACTTCAGAGCCTGGGAACAAGGAAGACGTTACTCCTGAGTAACTCTAGAATTACTGTCAGGGTTACTCCTCCGGAAACGATGGAAGAGTTGCACAAAACTTTCTAAACTTGAATTGTAAGAGACAGCCCATAAAAAACTCATTCAAAGACCCATATGGATAATTAACCCCCCTGTACTTTTTACTGTTATTAATTGCCCAGCATTAATAACGAACACTTATTTCAAACAGACCGTCCTGATACAAGTAATTCTGTCAGGCCTAAAGGTTACTGCATTAGCTACACTGGCATCAAACAGGGCCCACCGATTTTGTTTTGAAACTCCTGACTTTGACCGCTTTTGGCATTGATCAAAAATAATGTACATTTTTGGAAGCATATTAAACCATGAAAAGTTTAGATGAAGGCCCTTCTGTCTAGACACAACAAAGAATGAATATTTAATAGCTCTTCACCCCAAATGACACTAACAAGTCAGTGCCACAATACATACAAGAGCTTAAAAAACTGACTCAATTCCTTGAAAGAATTTCTTTACAGATCACCTTTAGACTTTTTATTACAAATATACAGTGTTTATCCTTCACACTTTATTAGCCTCAGGCAAATATTTTCCACATTCGCAACTCAAAAATAATGCATTTGACAACCTCAAGTGTTCTCACATTTATAAGCATTTACCTACTAAATCTTCTCTGGAAGCAGCAGAGTGGGGGGTGCTGGTCCCTGGTTCTATCTTTAATGAAAGTCTGTATTAAAGAAGCATTAAAAATTATCAGGAAATAGAAGCATATAAAAGTATTTTTTTTAAAAAAATTTTAAAATTCACAATTGAAAGCTGCCTGTTTCTATAATTGCAAGAAACACTGTGCATAGTTATCTTTAGCATTCCCTATTTCTGAATGTTCTTTTTTAATTTTTTGAGTGGAAAAAACCCCGCTACTGCATCAAGGCGCAGGATTCAAAAAGTGACGTGCTAGGGTGTAATGTATTAAATGAGTCTGTTGCTTTGGTTCAGAGAGACCAGGAGAGGTTTGCAATACCCTGCTGAAGAAGGACGAGACTCAACACCAAAACCGTGGCTCCAGCAAAGTATTTTTTTAAAAAAAAATTTTAAAATTCACAATTGAAAGCTGCCTGTTTCTATAATTGCAAGAAACACTGTGCATAGTTATCTTTAGCATTCCCTATTTCTGAATGTTCTTTTTTAATTTTTTGAGTGGAAAAAACCCCGCTACTGCATCAAGGCGCAGGATTCAAAAAGTGACGTGCTAGGGTGTAATGTATTAAATGAGTCTGTTGCTTTGGTTCAGAGAGACCAGGAGAGGTTTGCAATACCCTGCTGAAGAAGGACGAGACTCAACACCAAAACCGTGGCTCCAGCACAGCCCTGCAGCCTGTCCTGTACCAGGAAGCCTGATGCTGCCAGCACAGCAAAAGCCCCACGTGAGCTTTAACAGGTGGAACAAGGTGTGGAAGGAGCAGGGGATGAGGCCGTCGCTCTGCGGTGACACCACCCTGCATGGAGAACGCAGCCACGCAAAAGCCAGGACCCCCATGGCCCTGGGACTGTGAGCGGATCCATGAAACTCAGGGGAGATGCCACTACTTAGCATGAAAACTAGGAAGAATAAAACGTGTACAACTGCTCCCCCCACCTCGGCTAAAATACTTACACTTACCACACTTCGTATTTTACATTTTCCTATGAAGTGCACTGGGTGTGCGAGGCCAAGACTTCTGTCTTTGCTGATTTAAAAGCCAAAATCCTTCTGCGTTTTGGAAAATACATTATCAACTTGACTGCATCCATAATTCAAGCTTTTTCTATAACAGGCACTTTTGAATGCCATTTCCAACAGTACCACAAAGAGGGCAGAAACCAGGAGAGAAAACTCCAGGAAGATCAAGCATACCTTGTCCACACAGTTTGCAGAACTAGAACCTTTGAAATTGGTACAGTTGGAAAAGTATCCACTTAATTTTGGGGACAAACAGTTTGAAGTTTGACAGCTCCTCTCCTTCCTACCCCCAGATGGTTTAGTAACAATCCATTACAACTTAATTTTTTTTTTAAATAAAATTAGGAAGATTCAAGTCACAATGGCTCTTCTCTAACTGCAGCCTTTTAGCAGACACCTTAGGGGATAAAAAGTATAATAGCCACTTAGAGTAAGAATAGTTCTTTGAAGTACACTCCTCCTCCATGAAAAAAAAACCCCCATAGGTACAAACCCCATAGGTGTAAAAACAGACTTTCTGAATAGCAGCCACGTTTCTGCGTTACTTGCAGTTGTCTCCACTCATCTCCCTGCTATCAAAATGTGGGCTGTACAGGATGAAAAGACTTGTAGCTTCTTCAGCAATAAAACTCCTACTAGTTCTGAGTCCTGCCTAGTGAAGGTGGAGGAAGGTGGAGCGTGGAGTTAATGAAAACTGTACGTCACTAAGAAGCAGACGCTACAGTTAAGAAACTTGGGTTTGTTTGCTGGTTTTTTTCCCTTCAAATCTTTGACCATAGAGCTTTACTCTCAGTGATTAGGAAGCAACACCTCCAAAATCAGGCTACAGAACATTTCAACAAAAAGGTGAAGCTGGACGCTTGCACATGAACATCCAGAGAATGATTTACAAATCGCAGAAGGGAAGCCAAGCGTCTGAGTCCTCGTTAACTGTTCTTTGCCATAAACTGAAGGGTCCCTATTTGCTGCCTTTGAGTAAATCCGAGTTCGGGCTATGAAATGGTAAAGCCTATTTGTTCCTCCAGTGTACATAACCCTCCCACCATTCCAAGGTAGCTACACAAGCAACCAATTCAACACAACCGAGGTGACAAACTTCCCGGGAGGGCGAGCAGGATGGGAGTGGATGGGGAACCTCCTCAAGCAGATTAGCCAATGAACAAAAACCTTCTTCATACGCCACAGATTTGCTTTAGGTTTTTTCCTGTCCTCAGGGCTTGTTCCTGTCTCTTGCCAGAGATTTCCATCCCCCAGTTTTGCCGGATGCCAAATCACTTAATACAGTAATAATATTTTAATTAAGGAAGTAGAAACCTCTGTTCCGGGTGGTATGCTGGGAGGAATGGGCAAGGGCACAGATGGACAACACCTTGCCTCTCAAAACTCAAGTGTTTACATTTTACTCACGCAGTATAAGCTAATCAAAGAGAAAAATATAAAATGAAAGTGAAGTATATACAAAAGTGAAAGCCTTAAGTCACCCTTAGAAAGAACTTGGGACTGGACACCCAGATGACTTTGTTCTGATAAAAAAATGACATAAGCTTTTGCTGATCGTGGTATCATCTGACTGACTGAACAGTCTTACACGCGAGCTGAAGTGCGGAGGAGTCTTCACCAGCAAACACTCAAAGAGGTCTGCAGATCAAATCAACAGAGCAAACAGACGCAACAGCTAGGGCGTGATGCGGTCAGGCACAGAAAAGGAAAGAGATACGCCGTCCAGCATGCTGAGAACTGTCTTCAGCACAGGACCCTGCTGTAACCTCACTACTTGCAATCAGTGCACCACCTCCTGACACGAGTGCAATCTCAAAAGTGACAGGCTTTGTGTTATAAAAGTTATTTTGTAATGAGTAGCAACAGACAGCATTTCATACTTACTTGTAATTATCATCTTCTACAAACTTCTGTAGCTCTTCTATGTACTGAACTGAGTTCAGGTATTTTTGGACATGAGGCAACAGAGGAATATCTGGAGAACAGACGATACTCATTACCACTGCACCACTCCCTGGTAAGCAAAGCTATTTCCCAGAAACTGTTTAAAAAGAATCAGATTTCCCTGGTAAGCAAAGCTATTTTCCAGAAACTGTTTAAAAAGAATCAGATCTCTTGGCTTACATCCTATGAAGGTACAAACTACAGTCCTTACTGATGCTGAAATTTTTGTCCTTCACGGCAACTCTCATGTGCTGAACTGACATTCCCCACACCCATGAAGCCAGGTCCGTACCCTCCAAGAGCTGCTCTGCTTAGCAGAGCACATGTAAGGGAAAAGTGAGAGCACGCCTCTGGCCAAACTGAAGGCCTAAACCTGCAGGGCTGTATTTGAAGACTCCTTCACTGCCCACATTCTTATTAGCTTGAGCTCTGTTGAGCTAAGCCACGCTTCGGTGCTAATTCGCATTCCAGCATCACAAACAAAGCCTTACAACTTTACTAGAACTTGAAGAGGATTGTGAGGGAGGTCACCTTTGAAGAAAAAAATACACTATCTGATCTATGAACAGAACTATAAATGTCCAAAAGACAAGTTGAAAGTGTTCTATTAGCTCCAGTAAAAGCACTACTTCCAAAAGCAATCCTACTATTTTTAGAATTCACATGCATGGAATTATAAAACACGGGAATACAAGTTTATACTGTACTAGGAAAACTTCTGTGAATTACAATGCATTCCACATTTTCCATCAGAAACTAAGTACTGCAAAAAGTTTATGTGTGATGTAAGGAAAGGGCAATTTTATTCCGTCTCCTCACACTGAGGCTCTGTCATAACCAACAATCCCAGAATAAACTGAAGACTTTTTTGCTGAGAGGATGAAGAGCATTAATGGCATTCAGATGGGTTGGGCCTTACTTACATTGCAAAAGACAAATATTACAGCTTTTAAAGTTGCTCTCTTTAATACTGCAATATTTACACACTAGCTTACCATATTCACATGACTGCTGTAAATCTGAGATAATTCGAAGAATGTTGTTCATTAAATTTGTTCTTTGCTCGCTTTCCAGAATGCTCCCAGTTGATGGGTAGGCAGAGTCAATATACGTCAAGTCTGACAGATAAATACCTGAATAAGATTAGAATGAAAAGAATGGAAAGTTTACTTAATTAGCATCTCACATCTAGCAGAAAAAACTCACAAACAATATCTTGAAGTTTTTTTGCTTTCATTGACTAACGTGCACAGTTGACAACAGCATTTCCTCAGAGCAGCATTTTGGATTTACCAAGAGGAATCGTTTCAACAAGATCTCCGAGAGCGTTCAGAGCTCAGAGTAAAACAGAAACAACGCTGGGACTCACAGGGACGTACATCACCATGTCACCCGCATCTGGGATCAAACGTACACTCTCCCCAATAACTCGACCCTTTGTTTTGCCGGCCTTTCCTCAGCTGTACCGGCAGATGCTGAGGTTACGAGTACAGCGGTGTCTGCGTGCAAGCTTTCACTCTGTGTGACGAATCACAGTGGGAGGCAGAGAGGCTTCTTCCCTCCTGCATCAACTTTGTCTTTAACAGTTGTCAGTATTTCTAAGTAATTACAAGAACAAGAACACTTGCAACTACTCCTGAATGTAAGCTTCTGCCATACCAGCAATTAATTATTCCCTTGACAAATATGAAGCACACTAAAGCCACAATGCTAAAATGTGGCCAGAATTACTCATGATTTTAGATGTCTAACACTTCATTCCTCCCATTCAGCAATTAAAATAACAGAACGAAAAATCGTATTATCTGTAACTCTTCAAGCTGAAGAGAAACTGAAACTCAACATGGGAAGCAGCAACACGGGAAAAGCTAACCAGGAAAAAGGGCACTTGGACTGAAACGTGGTACGAACCCTGCAGCTCACATTAGTCGCAACGTCAAAGATCCAATAGCTTTAAACGTACGTCTCTTAAAACCTTCTACCCGCTTTCTTCCCCACCACTGTCACGTTACTACTCTTTCAATCCCTTCATCATGTAGAGAGGAAAATCCTCCTTCTTACACACTGATGCTGTAGATAAACCTCATATTTTAATTCTAAATGCAACTCCATTTCTTGAACTTCACCCAAAGACTAATCATTTTTGTCTCAACTAAATGTAACATCTCCTGACCAATTCTGCTATAAAAGTAATTGCTTTTCATCCTCTGCATCTTCCACAAGATACACAAATAAAAAAAAAAACAACCACAAACTTGCATCACATTGCAAAGAAATTTACTTCAGTAACAGGGAATTCCTACAATTACATTTTGCTTCACCTCTCAGCCTTGTATAACCAAAATCATAACACGAAGTTTGGCTTTACAGGTGGAAGACTACTAATACAACCTCACACGAACAGCAGTTGTGTTTGTACAGCACCTACCCAGCACAGTCCTCAAATGTGAGTTGGGAAACTTTGGGCATCGCTCCAAAATCAACACACACACGTGCGCATGTGCGCACTCACACAGAGAAACAAATTTGGTTGAAAGGTGACATATGAAAAAGTGAATAAAAAGGCGTTACACGACCTGATACACTATTAAACGTCTCAATTTTCTATTCTGTTGGAATCAGGTGACTAAAAAACCAGAAAGGATAATCAGAAACATGAGATGGTCGTGTTTAATTGTTAATGCTCGCGACTGAGTAAGCTGTCCTCAACCTAACTTTGCTCAGCAATGTCCAAACAGGCCTTAAAAACCCCAAAGCTGCTCAGTCTTCCACAGGAACAAGTAAATTGTGCCAACTAACTAGAAGGAAGGAAATTCCCTATGAACAGGCACCTGCATCATTACCAGGGATTTTAGAAGCCCGTGTATTTGTAGGATTATCTCTGAATGACTTGCTCAATTAAACACTGTTTTTTCATTATTTTAGCTAAATCAAGAACTCCTCTGTAGAGAGATGTTCTCTAAACTTATTTGATGCATTTCTATGAGGTCTAAAATAATTTTGAAAGTATACTGGAGTAATGCTCTTTCAAATGTACTTGGCACATCCTTTGTGAAGGAACCAAAAAGATCAATGCAAGCAAACTGAATGCGCTGCAGTGCTGGCTGACTGCTGACAGAACCAAAACCACTGTCCTGCATTCCTCAGAGCATAATCTTGGTGGGGTTTGCTACTTCTAACACCAGACAGATCTTACCAAATATTCTGATACCTACCCCAAACCATCACACACACAGTTTTAACAATTTCCACATGTACTGGCGACTTCATGCATTTAACGGCTGAAACTGTTTCTTATTAAGGGAACTTCAAGAGATTGAACGCGACATTCTGCTGAACATTCTTCTAGACTATAAATGGTTCATTTTTCCCGTTGTATCCAGCCAGGCTGCCCCTTTTATTCCCAGCAACACAAATACAGTTTTATCAGCCTGAAAGAATCTTTCTTCTAAATGAAGCCCAGTACTGTAATAACTTGAAAGGCATCTTCAGGCAGCACAGTAAAAATGTTTGATTTGCAATTGCCTGCTGAA
>NW_010387704.1:47480-50919 GCF_000710305.1 Buceros rhinoceros silvestris
AACTCTCGCACAGTCTGTTGCCATATGGTACCTCCCTTCTACTGGCAAACAATCTTTCCTTGTTCCTAACTTCGCAGCCTCCCTACCCCCTCCTTTTCTGGAGGGTATGGATAGGAAATCCGAAGGAGGAGTTTCTCCTGCTCTCAGTGTGTTCGCGGTGACATCATAGGTGGGCTGAACGTCTCAGCCGAGTGTGCGTTTGTTTAAAAAAAACTGTCCAAAAGTGATGTATATGGAATCTGGGTCAGCTGTGGCTGGTTAGTGCACTTCTGCATGCGAGAGTAAAACACTGCAGTTTCAAAAAACATTTCTGTATCTCTCCTGGAATAACACATACTGGAACATTAGTTTTTTGTTTTTTTTTTTTAATGATCAGTTAGTTTAATTATCGTATGGAGAAACCCAATTCCTCGATACAGCTCGGATCTAACAGAGAAAGACAAAGGCAGTTTTCAACTCCAACTGCAGATTAACAATCCACAGCATCGGGTAATACGGGAAGAAAAAGCAACTTGGCCTCTGGATTTTCCATCTACCACAGAAGCAAAACAGCTGGAAGATTTTTTTCTTGGTAAGTTTTAAAGATATTCTTACTTGCAAGTTTGATTTTGAGCTGTTTGTGAATTCTACATGCATGTCCTTCAACATGCAATTATGAAGAAACAAATCTCTCTCAGCCTCAGAAAAGCTTGACAACTAAAATATAGAACTCACTGTTGTGGCATTTGGTAGGCTTTGGAAACTTGGAAAGAATTAGAAAGGGCTCTGCATAAGAGCAGAGACTAACTGGTTCCAGTCGTAAGGATGGACAAGTTTCAGTTTTTCAGCTCTAAATCTGCAGATTGTGTTATCTAGCGTCACAGAAAATTAATACTACTACATTCTTTGCTAAGCATGCAATTTGGATATTGTGAACATATTAATGCAAAATTTGGATCCTGCCAGAAAGCAAAAGCCAAAATTCCTATCGATCTCAGAGCAGCTGGATTTCACCCAACGCCAGAGCAAAGACCTAGCATTACCAGAACTAGAAAATGGATACCTCAGTAAAACCACTGTAAAAAGGCCCAAGTAAATTAATGCACAACTGCAAGTAGCAATTACCGTATATCATTTCAATTAGGCTTTTATTTATGGTACTTCGGAGCAGTCAAGGTAGTCCGAGTTGTACAAGCAACCAAGAAACCCGAGTCATACATTGATTCAGAATATAACCAAGTTTGTAGCGCAAGCAGTTGTGCAGCTGCAAATCCAAAGACTTTGCTGCAACAGGCACTAATCCCCTCCTTTAACGATCTGTGGAACGACGGGGAAGTTAATTGTACCTCCACTGCACAGCGGTTTGCTTCTAAATAAAGATTCGTTTCATAAACATGAAATGCAACGTACAAGGCAACATTATATTAAATGGAAAATAGAGGGGTTTGTGACAGTTTCTCTCTGCAGGGAGGGAGGGAGAGAGAGAGGGAAGGGTGCAGTTGCAAGTCAACGATTAAAACAAGGAAGTTGTTTACAAACAGAAGACAAAAGTACAGACAGAAACCACAAAAGAGTTGCTAATACATGATCTTCTACATTTTGCCTTTCTTCATGCTGGCTTGGAAATTCAATTATGGCAAATAATGCAGAACAATGGTAACCAATTTAAGTTATGTTTTTGTATTAACAAACTCTCAGAACGTCTGACGCATTAAGGAGGAGATGCTAAAAGAAGAGACCAAGCGTTACAGAAAAGCAAACTGAGTTAAGATTTAGTAGCTATGGGAGGAGGGAAAGTCTGAAGCAGTTTCCAGACTAACAAGAAAGATGGATCCTTCCCAAGTGCTCCAGCCCCTTTTCTTACTATCCATTTGTGCTTCCTTACATATTAAAGAGAACAACAACAACAACAAAACACTGGGAGCTCCATGGTGTGCTTTGGACACCAGTCCCCATTCATTCACCATTAGCCAAGGGTTCGCTGCTTAGAACAATCCCTAAATCCTTCACAAGTGAAAACAGATGAGTCAGTAATTCTAAAGCACTAAACTGGCTATGTGCGAGGTTTGAACTCTCTCTCCTTTGCTGTCTTCCACCTTTAGATATTGAAATGCTTATTTTAAAACAAATAATGGAATACTAATATTACGTTGTTGCCACAAGAATGAGCTGAGGTATGATAGAAAAATGCCATTTAAAGTTGTACAGGAATTTACTTCAAAGAATGGAAATTCAGAACCTTTACTTCTGCAGTAACTACATGGTTTCATGGGCTTAGTTTGGTTTTTGTAACATGCTCCGTTAGTCCGGTCCTTAAAATTTATACACCAACGAATGAAGCAGAACTCCCTATAGCGAACATCATTAGACGCTTGATGTCTTCAGTATCTGTCTTACTGGAGCCCCTAAATAATGCGTTTCTGGTGCACCATTCCATTGTACCTGCCTGTTAGAACGGTGCAAACACAAACAATGGCTGCAAACAAGTGGAAAGAAACCCTCATATAAAAAAAAAAAATTACCCCCCAAAAGCTGGAAATGTTTTGTTGTGGTTTCGGAATACCTAGCATGACGAGATTTACAAATCTCTTCCGCAGAGAATTATCAAAGAATGTATCATTTTGAAAACACACTTCTTCAGTCTAAAAATCTTCAGGCGTTTTTGAAGCGGTCATTGCCTTTCCTAAAAGGAATAGGATTCCCATTAACCTCAGAGCAGCAGAATTCTGTGACTCAATACAGCATGTATCTGACTACGAGAACCCAGGAACATGTTATTGCTGGACTGCAGTCAATACAATCAAAAGCAATCCTGTTGTTTCAGCAGAGGCAGAGTGGCTTGCTGGAAAAGCACTTGTTTATATAGGGGAAAGGAACTTACTGAAGTACATAGATGTACCAAAAAAGCCCACGCAAACATTTCTCCTATAATAAGAGTGTTTTTCTCACATCAGTGTGGATTCTATGTTATGGACTCAGTTTTAAGCTAAAAAACCCAGTAAAAATCTTCACTTCCTCTGTGTAGAGACAAGGGGACATAGATGGTTTTACTGATTTTAGCGGCTTAGCCAAAGCTTAACAGGAAATGAACATCAGTTACAGGGCTTTCAAATTAACTGGTATCATGTGCGGAGGACCTTCATTCTCAGTGTTATCATTTACTTTCTCCCTGTCTGTTTCTCTTCCCTTTTTTCACGTGTTCACAAACGGAGGCTTATAAGAGAGGGCACCACTGGTTTTTATCATCTGACCATATTCTTTTAATAAATACTCTGAGCAAAGATATCCGCTGACACTGCCTCTTCCATACAAAGGGGATCCTATATTCACATTTACCTGCAACACTTCCATTGCCTTCAGCCGTAACAACCTACGCTGCCCAGGGAGCAGCAGTCTTCACCAGCTCTGAAAGAACAGATTCTAGTTTGGGTTGTGGGTCTCCAAATTCTACATCCTGCTG
>NW_010387704.1:51020-83669 GCF_000710305.1 Buceros rhinoceros silvestris
GAGAGTCACCGCGGCACAACAAAGAACAAGCAGTTTATTGTGTAGAAAGTTAAATATGCCAAATATATACGAGCTTCCACACTTCCTCCTCCCTGCAACTTCGTAATTTGTGAAACAATATTCTGGGGGTAACACAGCTCTTGTTATAGTAGTTTCTCAGTGAAAGTTAAAAATAGTAGTTACTGGTTTATTTTGCTCCTTTAAATTGGAATTTTGTTCCTTTAAACGTTTTTAGAAGTAATAAATCAGAGACTAATGTGGGGAAACAAGTATTTTTTGCATGGAGATCGGCCTAGAGAAAGAAAGAAACCGGAAGAAACGGAATGGTATTAAATGTAAAATGTTATTGCAGCCCTATCCACAGCTCTGAGTATTTCTGACAAGATGATGAAGAAGTTACTGTTGCTGTGAATAGTTGTACAATTTCTCCTGCAGAAGCAATGAAAAAAAAAAATCATCATGCCAGAAACATACGTAATGCAGCTTCTACAGACATCCAAGATCCAAAAGCGCGTGACACAAACATGACAGAACCAAGTGAAGTGACTGCTCTAATTTAAAGAACATGACAGTTCACAAAGGGTTACGTAACTTTTTGTTTGTTTTTGTTAAAAGCACTAGTATCTGTAACCACAATCTCTCCTGCTTATTTCCCAAGTTCTGCATTCAGGTGTGTTGGCCGCTCCACTCCCTCGGAGCAGCTCTAGACCTGCAGGCAGGGTTTGAGGCTGCGCTTCTGTCTGAACTGATCCCTGAGCCTCAGCTGCTCTGTCTAACAGTTCTGACACTGCCTCGACATCTAACCCTGGGAATCCGTGACATGGTGCCTCTGATTAAAAAACCCTGAACTATTTCCCAACTCTAATACTTGTCCATTTTAGGTCTTACATATTAGGCTATCATTCCACAGTATTTTGGATAAACAGTTTATATTTTTTTAAGCTCCTTGCCCAGAAGACCAGGAAATTTCTGAAACAATATTCTCATTTCCTTCTAAGCTGATTAAAAGGCCAGGTAAATATCTTACTCAGAACCTATTATTGTATAACAAGTTAGGCATTAGAGCTGCTCAAACATGCCAAGCAACATCATAAGATGTTTAATTTTTTCCACATCAGAATTTCGAGGTATGCTCCCCTCCCAGGTAGATGTTCGGAAGGAACTCATCCTGCTTATCTGAATGCCTCAGTTTAACACAGGACATCTGAATTATTTCCAAGTTCTAGGGCATAATCTTACACAGCTGTTGCATTTGGTTATGCTATATTAGACCATTTAATCCATTTTATGGTCTGACAGCTCATATACAGACACAGAACTTCTAACTTCAGCATGGAAGTGTAAAAGTTCAAAAGGAACATACACAATGTCAAAAGAAATGCAGAAGGCAGAACTGCAGCAGCAGAAGACACGGTCAGAAAGTGGGCTACATCGCAACATGTTTGGGTTTGACAGTCTCATTTACGTTTTAATGTATTTCAGGGGGAAAAGGTGCTGCTGTGGGGAAAACCCGCAGCCGTTCATTATTTAAGTAACTGGATAGGGCCTTTAACAGTGACCAAGAACTAAAGTGCTGTTCACCTTTTTGGACTATGAATAGCTATTATATACTGTGAAAATAGTAAACCATATGCCATGAAGTCACTTTCCCTGCCTCTGCAAAAACTGAACACAGAAGTAATGAAAAATAATTTAGGAGATGTGAAGAGGTTTCCAGCTCCAGACAATTAGTTCAGCTGATCCTTGTCAAGTTAGAAGCCACACACTACCTGTTTCCCATGTGTCTCCCATTATTCATATGAAAATTCAACCTAATGAACTTTGAACTCGGGGCACTCTTCAAGTGATTAATATTTTAAATGTTTGAAATTACAAAAGAAAAATACACCATTAACTCTGAAGAAAAGTGATACTTTTTCCTACTTCCCCCCCCTTTAAACTGAAGTTACACTTCCATCAGAGAAATACTAACAAAACTGTTCTGTTTTCGAAAATAATATTTACTAATAGACTAAAATACTTACTACCACATACTAACAGTAAAACATAGTGAAATAAGTTTGTAAAGATAAACTTTCTCACATTCTCTCCATTAACGTCAGGTGAGAAATGATTTTCAGCGTGTTTTTTCTTGCCCTTTCTCAGAAGCAGGGTTTGTGATACAACTGTCGGCCAAACAAAAAGATATTTTTTAGGCAATAATGGAACACTGATCAAAATTCACAGACGTAATTCCTGACTGCATGTACAGCACGGTTTGAAGATTACAACCACTGCTCTTAGTGAAGCCAAAAAAAAAAATCCTTAATACTCTGAGGTTGAGCAGACATCGTTTGTACCAGTAATAATAAAGCCAGGAAAGGAGTGGGAGAAGTGACCTGGAACAGAAGTCAGCTTATCAGCTGTAAGCGTGAGCGTAAAGGAAGCAGCACAAGGCTGCTGCTCCTTGAGGGTGACTGCTTCAGGATTGCCAAATGCACTTGAACTTGGCAGGAAGAGCATGAAAATTAACTTTCTCTGGTTTTACTTTATTTGTTTCTGTAGCTACACAAAGGCCACTGTACAAGGCCTTGTACAACCTTGTAAAATAGAAGTCTGGAAAGGAAAGCCAGATCAACAGCTGAGATAAGAGATGTTATCTGCTTGACAAAGCCAATAAAACACGGAAAGGGAAGTTTCTCCCACCCCCCACCCCTGATTCAAGTGCTACCTTTGTTCATCATCTCAAGTATTTAAAAAATGAAGTTAAAAACAGGTCTCTCTAAAATCATTCTTGGATCTTTATTGCTGCATTTTAATTCTTCACATGAAGTTAAGAAACACTATTTTCTTAAAAGGTAAATGCAACACTTCAGCATGGTATTTATAGCGGTAGTCCACCTCACACTTCAGTGTTCTTTGGATGAAAATGTTCTCAAAGATACAAAAATAGCACAGCTACAATTTTAAATGTTAATCTCAAAAGGCAATGAGGTAGGAACACATGAGCAGAGCAAACGGCGTCGCAGGCGTTCCTTACAAATTTGCAGTTATTTGAATGTGCCATTTTCAAATTTAGGACCACTATCTGATGCTAATCCTCTGCCTAACGTGAATGTCCAAAACCAGTGTTAGATGCGCATGTGTTTGCCAAGTCTACCGCATCTGTGGATATAGAAATTTGAAAAATGTGTGTATGAATCAATATGTACATAATGTTTAACAAATTACACAGATAGAAAGGTAAAAGAGGACCAGAAAGGCTTGCGTAATCCAAATCCTGGAATTTACATAAAACATTTTTGAAAACACCACCGTCTCGCTACGTCCCTTCCATGAAGATGTTCTGCAAGCACTCCGGGTGTTCTTTCAGTGCGTGCGTTTCATCACGGTGAGTGCAGACCTAAGCAGTAAAATTTGTAATGAAAGCACTACACGTCACCTAAGCAGAACACTGCTTCTGAAAATCTATCCATTGATGCAACTTCTCGACTAAATCCAGCATCCAAATTTTAGGGTTTGCTGCTCAAAATAAAATTGAAAGCTGTTCTTTGAAGCTAGCCTGAGGAATCTAACCCAGGATTAACAGATAGTTAGGAGGAACAGATTGGACAAACCCATCAGTTTAGCTAGTTCAAGCAGTATGGGAACCGGAGTTATGGCTCTAATTTAATCTCTCTTTTATCTGTTCAATATTCTCTTCTGACAGACATCCTACTCGCTTCAAAATGAAGATATTTAAATGGACTTTGGGTGTACTGCTGTTCCTGCTGCTGTCTATCGGGCGCTGTACAGAACAATCTACGCCAAACAAAACATCTCAGCGGAGGCAGCCTCGTTCAGCAGATGGTGAGGAAGGGAAGAAATGTGGTTACACCTTCTTGGTCCCAGAACAAAAAATCACAGGGCCAATTTGTGTGAATACTAATGGACCAGGTACTGGTAACAGAAAAGACGAAGTCACGAGAATGGACATAGAGAACTTAAAGGATGTGCTGTCCAAGCAGAAACGGGAGATTGACATTTTGCAGTTGGTAGTGGATGTGGACGGAAACATTGTGAACGAAGTAAAATTACTGAGGAAAGAAAGCCGTAACATGAACTCCCGGGTCACCCAACTCTATATGCAACTCTTGCATGAGATCATTCGAAAGCGTGATAACTCACTTGAGCTTTCCCAACTGGAAAACAAAGTCCTTAATGTTACAACAGAGATGTTGAAGATGGCAACAAAATACAAGGAGCTTGAAGTAAAATATTCAGCACTAACTGATCTTGTAAATAATCAGTCTGTGACTATCTCGCTGCTGGAAGAGCAGTGCTTGAGAATCTTCTCGCGACAGGACACTCACGGGTCTCCACCTCTTGTTCAAGTCGTGCCACAGCATATTCCTAACAGCCAGCCCTACACTCCTGTTCTTCTGGGAGGTAACGAGATACAGCGAGACCCAGGTTACCCTAGAGACAGAGATGTAAGGCCACCACCTGACCCAGCTACTTCTCCTACAAAGAGTCCTTTCAGAGTACCACCACTGGCTTTAATTAATGAGGGTGAGTTACTTACCACTATTTATCTATCCTGAGATTTCCCTGTTTCAGAGGGAAACTGCCCTGGCTGTAGAAAGAGAAAGAAGAATTTAAAGTCCCTGGTACAGCTATTCCTTGCTCCTGATTCTGATTTTCTCCCCTTTCCCGAAGGAAAGCTTTAGCTTGCCAAATAGTCTAATTCTTAAGCTATAGCCATGAAGATGAATTTGTTGAAATAGCTGAAAATTCAATCTAAACAATTTACGCTTTTGAGTCACAAAGTACTGGGGTTTCTGTCTCCAGCTGGGTCTGAGTTATGGGAATGAAAATTCAATATCAGAACACACTCGGTAGCATTCAGCCCTGTTTCTTTGAGGATGTCTAGTGCTCCATGTTACAGTAGCTGGCAATGGTGAATAAGAGAAACTAACTGATCTCAAACAAATTAAGTAATTTTAAGTAGTAGTCCTTTATACCTCCACATATACATCTGTCAGAAGTTAATCCTGCTAGAAGAGTTTTACTCCTTCTATTCTGAGCTGCTTTAAAATGGACATTTAAACCCACCAGCACAGCCGTGCAGTAAGTCTCTGTTTGGCTGAAATATTCAAGAGAGTAAGGTAAGTTTGAAAGGATAACAGCATCAAGGCTGGACCCACTTAGACGCACTCAGCTTTGAAAGTGTAAAATGAGCAACTGCATTCCCAGCAATCTGACTGATGTCAGTAGGGATGGCAAGTTAATCTAATGCCATAAACATTACGACAATACCTTCAAGGCGACTGCATCACACCTTCACGTGTTACATTCTTCGGGTCATTAGATAAATTCATTTATCACTAGAAACAAAACTAGTGACAAGGAACTCTACTACCTCTGAGCTGCCCTGAATTCTATTATGATTCTCATCCTATTAAAATCTTGACAGAATTGCAATAAAAGAAACAGGATTCAGAAAAAAAAAGTTTTTCTCAGACATCCATTCAAGAACTTGCTCTTGACTTTTGTTAGTTTGCACAGCAAAAGGGTCGGTTGGGGTTTGGGTTTTTTTATTATTTTTTGCTTTTAAACTGCCTTTCATCACAGTTGGAAGTTCTACTTGGTTTCTAAGACAAACATTTATTTGCATCTATTCTATGGCATTACAAACAACTAGCTGCTGCTATAAAGAACAACTATTTCTATTCAGGGGCTGCAGAAAAATTCAGGCACGAGTCCAAGTAAAATGCCAGATGTCATGAGAATTTGAATCACACATCATGACAAAAAGGAAACAGCTAATATAAAAACATTACATTAATGTCTGGTCAGACAGTAGAAGCATAATTCTAAAAAATGGCGACTTCCTGTTTCCCAGAAAACCCACGCTTCAAGTTTTGGTTATAAATGCATCTTTTTCTGTCTCTGTACACTCCTGCTGTACGTACAAAATGAAGCAAAACAGTACTAAGTTTTTTCTTCTGCATTATCCACCGAGGTTTTCATTGACCCCTTTACATTTTAAGTTCAGAGTTTGGATCCATTTCTGCAAAGGAGCACAAAGAAATCTTAGAAAATTCATTTCAACGTTACTCAACTTCCTTTATTTAATACCAGATTCTTCAGTTTAAAGTTTAAGTGTCTCTTGCAGCGCCTTGGGAAAACGCGGGTTGAGAACTGCTACAGCTGGTGGAGCATCAATCATCAACCCCCAAACTTCTAAAGCGCAACACAACACCCAGTTCTTATCTCTGATTTTTTAAGTTAAGCATCTTTAATGGTGCACAGAACCAAAACTGTCTGTCATAGCAAAATCAACTTTCCAGTCAAAAGTGATGACTGTTTATAATGCATAAAGGTGTCCAAAAGCAACAATGAAACCCGAACAGTCCCATGCAGAAACAAGCCTGTCAAACACTTGGTTCTGACAGAATGAACGACTGGACCAACAAGTAGGAACCTTCTCCTCCTGTATCTGATGAAGCCGTACCTAAAAAATACTTGCACACAGCAGAAGTTTACAGAAGGGTCAATGTGCATCTTAATATCGTGGGTGAAGAGTAAATTTCAAAATATATGGGGAACAGAAGGATAAGATCGTATTTTCTGAAGAGTATTTTGGTTAATTTGAGTTAAAATGGCTCTAAAAACTGAGCCAAAGACTAATGTTCCCGACAATTAGAGTTTTCACGATTATATTAATCCTTGGAAAAATAACCAGCGTCCCCAAATTTTACTGCCACTATGTTGCAAAAAGCAGCTTCAAGTAGTCAGGGTGCTTGAAGATGACACCCCCCTCACTCTGCTGTTAATACCTCTCAGTTAACAATGTAACTGCTTTTTAAAAATTATACATCCAATTTTATTTTGGATTTTTCTACTGTTGCCCCCAAAATCCTCCATATGAAACTCACACAAGCACAGCTTCTATGTCACTTGCTCAAGAAAACATCTGGCATCTTCAAATAGCCATCATTTTATTAAGCTTCTATCTCAAAATATTCCACCAATTTCCTTCTCCACTGCATCTAACTTACAACAGAATATGATCTGTACTAATTCATACATCTAAACTATAATTTCAGAAGTTAAATATTTAACAGATCATGTTCTCAGAGGATTTTAAACTTTTAACTGTCTCAGCAAAATAGTGTACACAGACTGTTACTCAGGATACGCAGGAGATTCTTATCCTTACATAGGTAACAAGATTCTAAAGAGAATAACTGTGCTGTTTTCAATAGCCAGAGCCTCCACTCACCGCAGCGCTGTGGAGAATCTTACACTGTTCCACAAATCTCCGTGCTTCCACTGAACAAGAACTGGATCAGTTCTTATCCTGTGAACTTAAAATAATTCCATATAACAAAGAATTTCCTTCTCAAAAAAAGATTCAGGGCTGCATACCAGAAGTTACGGGATTTGCTGGATTTCCTTACACTGAGAGCAGAAGTCTGTTCCCTCCACTACAACATTAACTTATGATAAGCATGTAGACAAATCTGAGCGTCAAAAAGCAGACACGCTGCATCCCCTGACCTTAATGCCAGCTGAATTTCAGCAGCGATCCCAGTGTATTCTATAACAGACTAGCACAATTCTGTCTGCCTTAAAAGCTACTTAAAATCACTCCAAACATCTGCTTGGTGTCTCATGGAAAAAAAGAGCCCTCGGTTCCTCCTCTGGTAGAAATCATGTGAAACAATACACAGCACATCTAATTGAGCTATTCTTAATACCCAATTAACACCACCAAAAAAATTACTAGTAACCTGTTTACACTTTTTCTACTGCAATAACTGCTTTACTGTAAATACTTCTAGAACAACCTCCCTGTTCAGTTATACAGCACCCAAATTTAACTCAGACACTTCAGGGAAAGGGAACAAGAGCGAGACCCAACTTAGCCCAGGAAATTATCTATCCACTGAACAAAAACTTTGCAACATGCACCGTCTAAGTGGAAATTTTAATTGTGAACAAGAGAAAAAGCACTCATACAGCACAGCTACAGTATTTCTTTCCTAAGCTACAGCAGGCACTGCAAGAATGACAAAAGCATCGTGAAATACTGGCAGCACGCAGCAGTACTTACAACGGCTCCAGGTCTGCAGCATTCCTGGTAAGCGCTGTCGTGGCCAAAAGCTCCAAGCAGTCACCTTCAGTAGACACACAAGCTTTCTGTACTATAAAGCATTTCATATTAATTAGAGATTTCTTGCTCATTACACACTTATCCAACTAGCAACTACTACTTTCAAATCCCAGAAAAGCACAGCTTACAATCTGCTTTTGTCATGCAGCCTTAAATCGCAATGAAGGCCACTTCCACTAGACCTCTACATTTTATTAGAGAATAACCTCAAGCGGCTTCTGTGCTTCTTCACACATCAGCTGCTTCTGGGACTCCTGCGTTTTGTTAGAGCTTCCATGTAATTTGAGAACATGAGCCTTCTAAAATGAGAGGAAAGCTGTAGGTAATTTATTTTCAGATTTAGTGTGTATGAGTTTCAGATACATTTAGGGCCTCCACCACTAACGAGCTATCAGAACATGCCCTGCTTTTCAGTACCGAATAACTAGCCTCTCTAATTCAACTGAAGTAATGACACACGGACATAAACCCTTTTCTAAAAAGTAGGGAAAAGAAACTACCAAGAATTGCAAGGCCAACTAACTAGGCAAAGCTTTCAGAGGGATGTAAGCTGCACGCTTCTGACAGAACAACCACTGCTCCTCTGTAAGCAGGTTTGCAAAACCACGACTCACATGGTCTAAACCAGAGCTTTCAAGCAGCTCTGTCAATGGCAATGGCATTTTTGTAGAATCTCAGCCCTAAAAGCACGTATGCGAGTCCTTTTAGCCGCTCAAAAGTGCTTCCCCATTGCTTGCGTATTTTGTTGATCAGTATCTATCTACACATATCGCACCAGGATGACACACGAATCTCAAATTCCTGTCCACGGTTAACAGGCTGATCCCAGAACTGGGTAAGTACGTAAAGGCAATAACGTTATGTTGTACAAAAATACTCTTTCACTAAATTCCACTAAATATTTCTTATAGCAGCTCTTACATTATTTATGTATTTGGGGTGGGGTTGTTTGGGTGTCTTGTTTTAAACTTGCACCAGTTTCAAATGGGTACACTAGGATAACGAAGCAAATTGACCCCTACCTTTTGTAAAAGCACTACAGGAGAAAATAGTTACTGAAAATCAGAGGGCGCTTTTTGAGTATCAAGAGTCAGAGCATAAATCTTTGACACAGTAGACAAAGTTAAAAATCGGGTGTTGGTAACCAAAGTCTATTATCTGTTTAACAAAACGAAGTTTTTGTTTAAACTATACATGCACAGAGAGAGAGGATGTTGACATGTTTGCTTATATATAAACAATTAATCTAAGACAGTCACTTTTTACACTGTTTTCCATGGCAGTTTTCCCTTAATTGAATTACTGACTTGCCGTTACCATTACAGAATATTCTTGCACAATGTGCACAAACGCTTACAGCATTTCTTTTCAAAAAGGTCCATTCAAGGACTGCCAACAAGCCAAGGAAGCTGGGCATTCCAACAGTGGGATTTACATGATCAAACCCGAGAACAGCAACGAGCCAGTGCAGCTCTGGTGTGAGAACAGCCTGGACCCGGGAGGATGGGCAGTTATTCAGAAGAGGACAGATGGATCTGTCAACTTCTTCAGGAACTGGGACAGTTACAAGGTAAAATCTGGAATGCGAAAAATCGGCTCTTGAGGCAGTGACATCGTAATCAAGATGGTGCGAACATTTTCCAAAGCAATTCTTCATTGCAAACAGTTGTACTGAATGTAAACACCGAGAATAGACAGCTGCTGAAGTTAGACACTGAAATCCAGCTTACAAACACAGATAGCCGAAAAGAGTGGACATCCCTCAGACGCAAAAAGCTTTCAGTGGGAACGTCCTACTTCAGTCAATGCATTGCTTAATTTTAACGTACTGGCTGAAATCGCCTGCATGTGTAATCTGCAACACGACTGGGGAGACACGTGTTTTTCTGTGAACAACAGGCAGTGACCCGAAAGCCATTTATTACAAAGACTAGGCTACACGTATGATTAACACGCTGAGAACTACAGTCAGTACTTGGAAAGCTTAACTGTCTCCCTTATAAGCCGTCTGAGCCAGTGAAATTATTCATTTAAGCTCAGTAATAGGTCTGCAGAATGAGGGCCTCAACTTAAAAAACATTCCTAATAATCAAATAAAGGAAATAATTTCTCCCTTTAAAACTGGGTGAGAAATCTGAAGATGCAGGGCTGGTGAAGGGAAATGTTTTTGTGTATTAGTGTGATGTTCTGCACTAGCAGACATAATGCCCAGGACGACAAACACACGCTGCTTTGGAGCAATTATATGGAAGACAGTAAATCTGAAAATCCAGTTGGTTGTTTTTTTTAAAAAGCGTTCTGACTTCATACGTATAGGGCATGTTTTTCCCTTTGGGGCTGTGCCTTATAAAGTCATCAAACATTTTGAACATAATGCCAGGAAGTTGTCAAAGTGTGTATAACTGGTGTCTAATAATGGTTCGAGGCGAAGTTCCCTCCAAGAGATTCCTCGTTAAATTGCAGTGGCTGAGGATGATTTTGCCATTACCCAACTTGAAGCACTTAACGGCGCGACTCTGTGACTGGCTTCAAACTAATGCCTGCACCTCCCATGCCCACATCTCTACTTCTTCCCCAGTCCCTGTGGGGCTGCACAGCTACGATGCTGACACAAGGGGAGCCTTGCAAATATGGCCATGAGCCAGGAGAAAGCACTGCTACCATTTTTGGCAGCACCATGATGCTAGATCAACTTAAGCCACTTGTGAAACTGCAGCTTGAGTTAGAAGTCGAGAGTGTTTACCTACTGCTGGAGAGAGACCTCCCCACAAAGTGACTCGAAGCAGGAAATCAGCTGTAGGTCCGATATAATCAAGGTCTGAGGAGGAGGGTAGGGAGACCTCAGAAACGAGGAAGAGTAACAGAGCTATGGTGGGTGACACACATACCTTAGCTGCAACACCAAACACTGACAACACTGGGGGATCCACAGCTACTGTACTGGTAGTCCGTGATTTGAAAGAAAAGATTTCTTTGTATTTCAATTCTAATAAATCTAGTAAGGAGCACAGATGAATTGTGCAATTAATTTACAATTAAAAACGTGAGTTGCATTAAAAAAAGGCAACACAGTTATTTACCTTGAACACTGAGACTGGTGATCCATAAACACCTTTTCCAACCTCTAAATACAACCCCTTAAATCTCATTATTCATACATTCTGACAAATCCTCTTAGCTTTGTCAAGAAATAGATTGTTTCAGTTTCCCTATTCTCTCTCCCTTTATTTTAAAGGGAAGTTTTGCCACCTTTACTGATTCTGGTACTACCTCACGGGGCTAGCACTCCAACTGAGCAAAGAGCCAAGTGCAGCGAAATAAAGCTTTTAACTGCACGGGTTGAGCAGTCATTCAAAAGGCTTTCAGTACCCAAATTCCACTGGTTTACAACACTGTTTACAACACTGAGCATTTTGACAGGCAAGAAGAACAAAGCTAACATCACATTCTGATCATCTTTTGTGCAGAAAGGATTTGGAAACATTGATGGAGAGTACTGGCTGGGGCTGGAAAATATTTACATGCTCACCAATCAGGATAATTACAGACTATTGATTGAATTAGAGGACTGGAGCAATAAGAAAGTCTATGCAGAATACAGCAGTTTCCGCCTGGAGCCCGAAAGTGAATTCTACCGGCTACGCCTAGGAACATACCAAGGAAACGCAGGCGATTCCATGATATGGCACAACGGGAAGCAGTTCACAACACTGGACAGAGACAGGGATATGTATTCAGGTAAGGAAACTAACATGTATGTGCAAAGTGAATACAGCAGATTCCGTTAGCGATACCACCTTTAAAAAGAGAACATAGTACAAAACAAGTACGTAAATTCTGACGAAGCAACTCTATTAAAAGATGCTTCAAATCGATAATGATAAAAATCACGCTGACAGGCCCCCTTCATGGCCCTACACCATTCAGAAATTCAAACCCTATTACCCCCACGTGCAGGCACCCTTGAGCAAGCTTATATTGAGCTCAGTTACAGCCTTATCACTTGCCCATGACTCCGCAGTCGGAATACCTGCGCAGGTGATCTCAGAGTAGTGCTGTGGCCTCATAATTATCAGCATGGCCTAAATAAAGCCTCTGCACAGCACGAAAGGAACTGCAGCTGTGCGCAGGTTTAGCCATGTACCAGCTCTTCAGAAACAGGCAGCTCGCTTTGTTTTGTTCTCCTTAAAAGACAGTTTTTCCTCACTTCCACACTCTTCCTCCAGCTCTCCCCCAAAGCCATAGCAGTGAAATAAAGGTTGGGGAGTGTAATACTTCAACTGCTCTTCCTCATCTGTCAATAACTATATAAAGCGGGACGAATCTCACAAACTCCCAAACAAGCCTGTGCCAGTAAACACACAGGTTACAAGCAGTTCTGTGTGGAGCTGTGCCCCGCGTGCGGTCGGGGCTGCATCAACTCGCACTGCCTCCCCTGAAGCATATCTAAACAGCACATAACCCGAGTTCCTTGAACGTGAGCTCATGGACAAGCGCTGCTGGCACTCTGAGAAGAGTCGCCCTCCTTAGCTTTCGCCTTTCACATTCAACACCACGTTGATAACCACCCCCTAGGCAGTGGCTGATAGTCGAGGTAGAAGCCGCAGTTGATATGACCACAACAGGCCCTGCCATACCTCAAGGTTCCCCCGAAGAACAAGCCAGGCGATGAGAGCATTTGCTATCCACCACTTCTCTTCAATGCTGAAGCTCACCCCTTTCTTTCTGTCCCACAGGAAACTGTGCTCATTTTCACAAAGGCGGCTGGTGGTACAACGCGTGTGCCCACTCGAACCTTAACGGGGTGTGGTACCGAGGCGGCCACTACCGCAGCAAGTATCAGGATGGAATATTTTGGGCTGAGTACCGGGGAGGCTCCTACTCCTTGAAAACAGTTCAAATGATGATCAGACCTATAGACTGAGGAGGAAAATCCCACAGTGCTCAAGTGATCTCATATAAACTTCTCAGCGCTTGAGTTCCAGAAAAATAAAATATTACTTTTTAATCATTATTTTGCACAATCTGCCCCTGCAAAAAGCAGGTCTACAGTTTTCCTGTCTTTGGTTTTTTTCCTGTTGTGGTCCCCTCTCCTTTTTTTAGAAACCTTTTCTACTGTGACGGTGTTCTTTTAAAACACGCATTCACAAAAGCAGCTGTTTGTGCTTGCAAAGCATATTTATCTTTGTTCAAGTCCAACATACTTTATGTAAACAGTCATTAAAGCTGGTAAAAAATTCCAGATATATGACAAGATATAAGCTTTTTCCAGTTAAAAAGCTTATTCTTTTTTCAGGTTAGCTCAACCCTTAAATGTAAATATGTGAAATGACATTGTCTTGCTTTAATGTGAAAATTGATTAGTTATTTAACAATTTGTTTAAAAATGTTGGTATTACTTTCAATGAAAATCCAACCTTCCCATCATTGTTTAAAATTTACTCCAAGAAGCTACACAAAAAAATTGAAGATATTCTAGCTTTGCCAGCAGAGATATATTTTTGAAACAAATAATTTTTCCCAAATGAAGTGATGAATTAAACAAAATACAAAATTTTAGTGGTGTAGAGAATTCCTCAAAATCTGTATATCCTGCGTTCTGTAAAACACTCAGGCAAACAAGAAAAATAATTGCATGAAACTGATAAACTTAAAACAAACAAACTGCTCAGAACTTTTTACTTTCAACCTCTGCATTCAAACATCCTAATTAACAAAAATATTGCTTGATACTTTGAACTTCAGTGGCAAAACAAGGAGTCCTGATATTAAAATCATGACACTTGGAGACTCCAGTTAGGAGTGATGAGGTGTGAGCAAGTGTTCAGACGCAGGAGCTTAGAGAAGGACCAAACCTCTGAATAAAGCTTTCCTCTGCCGGCTGACACAGTAAAACAGAGATTAGTCATCGGCTCAGAGCGTGCTCCCAAACTCGGACTGCTCTTACACACCTTTCCCCACGCGCGTACAACCTTTGGTACCATCTGTATCACATCTTCTCCCTTCTAGATACCAGATTTCCACTGGAATTAATATGTAATATCATAAATAAATTAGAAAATACATTTTCCAACCTTTAACAAAAGCCATACAACATACTGCGTCGAAACAAGGTACTTCCAAAATCGGAAACAATAACGTTTGCTTTAGGTACCAGACTCTCCGAAACTACACCTTTCTTCCTAGTACATCATTTTTTAAAAGAATTGTACTTAGCCACACAGATAATCTAATTAATTTAATTTGATATAACTCAATATGCTGCTCTGAACTGTAACCAAGGTTATTTGTTTGGCACCTCGTATGTGCCTTCAGGATTTTAAGGAACTTCACCCCTATTTAAGGTAATAAACCGTGACACCAAAAAGCATAATCTAATATTATTGATATGTTAAATTAGTTAGCATCAGCTGCTATGTAAAAACCTCATCTGTAATTCAGAGGAGAGCAGGCAGTGTTCTGCTTCCAAAACACATTCTCTGGAGTAGATAAAGCTTCATTGATAATAGGTGGCTGCAAGAGTTGTAGTTAAATCTTTGGACAGAGATCGAAGCCAGCATGTTTCATTAATATCTAACAGGGGTTGGCAGGGGTGGTGGGTAGCGGGGGTCAGTCCCAGTGTATTCCATTCCCAAATTCCCAGAATTAACTGACACAAACGTTTAAGATTACAATTCTGAAATTGTTCTTCATATAAGGAATATTTGTTTGTTACAAATCGTGTAGAGACCTCACGGATTGAGTGTTCTATAAAAATGCTTTTTAACTGCAAATGCCTAAAATTCAGACTATCTACAGTCTACTCTCTGTTTCTATGGTAGCTGGACAGAAAAACAGTTCAGGTAAATTTAAAAGCTGAAAATGTCCTCCAAAAGGTTCCTTTAATGAACACTTCTGACAGCTTTAGTTCATCCAGCCAACAGATTTCCTCTCCTTGGAAAAGATCTTATTTTACCACAAGAATTTCTTGCCTGCTACAAAAGCAGTGTCTGTTGATTCAGTGCAGTCAGTGAAAGGTGGACTCTGCAGAAACCTCAAAGTAAAATCAGCTGGCACTCAGCCTTTAAGTTAAATCTTATATATTAGACATCTAAAAAGTCAGTCTTCCCCACACTAAACCACAGGATGTTGTTCACTAAACACTTTAACAAAATACACCCAGAAAGCTCAAACTGTACAAATGCTCTGAAAGGAAATATTTAAGTTGCCGATTTAAGATTACAAGGAGGGAAAGCACAGCATCTCTTTCCCAGGTTGGTTCTGTAAAATAATTTACTACTTTCAAATGGTTGCAACTCTATCAGTTCTTAACTTTTGGACTGAGTTTTCTAAGCAGGGTTGACAACTTAAAGTTCAATGTCTTCTCTCGCACTTTTACAGAAAAGTCTTTCGAGAGGGGCTGTAGCATCCCTCGAGGCATTCAGAAGCAATCTGTCTGTGAAGGACACAGCTTCCACCATTCCTGCACCAGCAGTCCAAATTTAATCAGCCCAAACTAAACCTGAAGCACGATTTTCACACATATTCCCATAGTCTATTGCAAGCACTATCACTGATGTAGCTGAATATTCACCAGAGAAACCCTTCACCAGCCTGTTTTCAGCTTTTCTGTTTCTGGATATAACACCCGAAAGACAGCTGTAAGAAAATCTCTCACAAGGTAGTACTGCCTAGGTAAATAAAAATCTTACCTCTCAAGCTACGGCTCAATTGTTTCATTGTGCAATCTCAAATTCGTCAGAAACCCATGACAAGATTCCCTTTGAGAATGGATTTTTATTCTAAGGTGAAATACAACATCACCTATACAGCTCCCCTTAGTTTTGGCTACTTCCGTTAGCCAGGTGATGCAGCAGTGACGACATATCCCACATCACGTAACGAGGACCTAATGCTGAACATTTTTATTGGTGTTGCATGGTTCTTAGCTCTCACATTTAAGTTAGCAAACCCACACTGATGATGCGCTGCTCTCACTTCCATTTCTGGAACTCTAGAATCACATCATGCTGCTGCACAGAAACCGGAAATATTTTATTTTTCCTCCCCCTAATTAAATGTGGAAGAACATCATTCTCTTGTCGACAGCGAGTGAGCTGGGGTATAGGAAAACAACCTGTACTTCAGTGGCTCCATTCCCATCGCAAAGACCACACAAGAAAAGCTCTACCTTATGCTAAGACCATCATGGAACACTCCACACCCACATTCGGTATTTGGTTGCACAAGGGTAAATCTAGTAACCTCTGAAGGGCAGAACATTCATCCTTGGAATCGCAGCTGAGATGCCTTTACGCGCTCACCGTCCCTATGCCCCTCCAAACAGGGTCCTTCACGACCAGCCGCGGTGTTTCCCCAGAGGGGATTTGCGGTGGCAGGGTTGATTTTCTGCACTCTTCTAAAGAGCAGTTTAGGGGAGCACAGTAACTGCAGGACCTCTGCACCAAGAGTGAAGAAAGCCTCACCCCACCCCTTCTTTCACCGTAAGAGGAAAAGGACCTTATGATTAATCCCCCTTCCCCGGCACAGACCAACTGCAGACTTTAGGTAGGCTGTTCTTCATGTGTTAAACCAGGAGCAGCACTACTCCCCATACCAAATTTCATGCCAGGAGTAACAGCAGAAGACGACCCTTTCAGGAATTATTGTTGAACACTTACCAGCTATAGGTTATAAGTGAAACAGGCAACCTGAGTTACTTCTGGGCCATACGACCCCTACATCAGGAAAAATGCCTTGGGAAGGAAATTTTAGAAACAATATTCCTGCAAATCTACTCAGGTCTTACTGGAGATTAAAGCTTTGATCAAATGAGAAAAATGGGACTCAGTCAGTCTTCCAAGATGGAACCTCAACTGTCGTTTCAAGGCAATTTTGGTCTTTTTGCTACTTAGTATAACTTTACAAAATTATTTTAGGAGTGCACCAGTGGGCATTTGCTGTTCCTTTGGAGAATTAAAAAAGGCTGGAGGACACTCTTCATGTCATTAGTAAGAACTGATATCACAGGAAACCGGGTCATAACACATTCTTTAACTACAGCAGGTCACACAAAGAGCATTTCTTTCTAAGTAGAAAAGAAATCTACATTTCACTTCGACAAACTATCAAGACCAAAGATTAGTCTAAAGCAAAAGTTAGACAAGAAGTTGCTAATGTATTGAGGAAAACATCTGTAACTGAACAGAACTTTAAACATTGTTTTCCTACATTTCACCTTTTTCTTAAAAATATACACTAGCACATAATAAGGCTCTATTTAAGTGTCAGGTAAATAAACCAAAGCATAAACATTTCTCTGTACAGCAGTATCAGAAGACCATAATGGGAAGGGTCAGAATACCAAGGGATTTTAAGAATTCTGACAGTGGGTTGGCTTGGGACTCTCATACATTGGCAAGAAAACAATTTGAGCCCGGCTTCATGTTTCAAGAGTCACGGCCGATAGGTAAAAAGCATCTGGAAAACTAGAAACTGCATTTCAGAGCCATGTCCGGTGTGTATATACCATATGTGCACATACGATGGGAAAGCTACGAAATGACATCTTTAAGCACATTCCATCACGCTTGGCTCCTTTTTTTACCCTTTTAATGCAGGCCTAGTTTTAACAGCGATGCCAACAAACAGGGCAGCATGTGATAGTATGTCACAACTTTCACACCCTTCAGACAAAATACACTTATACTGATTCTTCAATTCTAGGCACAATTACCAACATCTGAATACTTGAAAATACAGGAAATTTAACAGCTGTTAAGATCATGCTGGAACTGACGGACATTTCTGGGAGGGATGTAAAAGGGAAGTAAAAAACGAAGACAAAATGAGGAATTCTGGAGGACTGCTTGTCATTAAAAATCATTATTTGTTCTCCACAGTAAAGTACTTTTTTCTCTTTGAGTACAAAGCATGTAAAATTCAACCAATTTTGCAAAACATGAGCATATGCATTTAGGGACATCACTCTAGATTGTAACATCAGTGCTGGTCTTGTCACTCATCTCAATCCATGGAGCAACTGAATACTGTGATGGATACGCAGATCACAGCACAAAGATGACTGCCAAATTATCCCTCTTGAAAACGTTAATAGTTCGGCTGAGGAAAGGAAGTAGCAAACTTCAGGACAGAGAGATTAGCTTGGCAACAAAACCAATAACTACTACACACGTTTATCTAGTTTCCAGATACAGGGGAATAATCATTTACTCATAATTAGTCCATAAAGCTGAGTCAGTCGTAGCAACCCAGTTTCTCTTGTCACCTCAGTATAATTACATACAGCAATATCTCCAGATTCTAGCACGTCCCAATGCCTAAGAGCTACATCTATTTATCTCAGAGGTTGGTGGTTTACAGGTTCTCCTAAATTAAAAGCCATCATTACTGTAACAGGCAGGTATCTAGCTCCAAGAGTGCCAGCAGGCATCGCAATTTAAGTACTTCTCCAGAAGCTGATCAGTGTATCTGTACAACGCAGGGGAAAATAATTCCCTGGAAAACTGATACTGTTTGTAAAACCTGAAGTGTTTGTGAGGTCTAATAGGTATTTCCTCTCTGAAGCTAGTGAAGTAATTTCTTGCTGTATACAGAGTATCCAGAATCAACAAGCTGTCATAGCTTCTTTACTGAAGTATTAAAATAGTTCCATAAACGCTTAAAAGATGGTGTTTAGTTTGTGCATTACTGGAGAATTGCGTTCGCCATTAGTGTTTCGCACTAGAAATACTTAAACTTACCTAAATAGGGAATACAAGGAGTCATCTTCAAGCTACTGATATAGTCTCTAAGCCTTTTGTAATTATCTTCTTTACTCATAACGTACTCCAGCTTTTCAAAGGTGGCTTTATCCTTCCGACTCAATAACTAAGGAGAAAAAAAAAAAAAGGCAAAACCAGATGAGCTAAAGTTTGATCATTATTTCCATCTCCACTCCCCCATTACTGTTACTGTTTGGTTTTTAAATATAACTGCTTCAAAATTACAGCATTCATTCTTAAGGATAAGTACCTGGAGAGTTTACAAAGAAAAGCATCTATTTTGACTGTTAAATTTAAACTACCCTTTTAAAAAATTAACCAGGTAAAACTAGAGTGTCTGGGAGGTTCCTTCTGAAATAATACAAGTTAACAAAAGACTAACCTAGCTAACACACATCACAATTTCACGTGCTGTCCACATCCACAGTATTTCAAACCGGTAAATTATTCACTCTGATTATCCATAAAGTAACAATTCTTTGTCAGATACACTGACAAATTTTACACTAATCCAGCTTCACAAAAACCCAAATTCCTGAAAATATTCTTATTCTTGATTTGCGAGCTCTCTCAACAAGTAACTTTTCAAAAAGCAAAACAATACCATTAAGATTTGAGAGATATCATTAACTAAGGTACGATTTTTAAAACAGTGAATGCAAATATACACGTATCCACGCACTTGCAGGTCTGGAAAAAGAATAAGGATTTCATCCATTTTTCTTTACAGAAGGCATAATGGACTTCAGGACAGGTTGTATTTACTGTTCTGCCAACTCACAAGTTTACTGGCTCTTCATTTTACAGGAACGTCCACTTCAAATAGAAAACTCAAGTCATGAATCCCCTTGACTGTCCCTTCCTGCCACCCCCACCCCCCCATCCTTAACAGAATTAACACCAGCTAGGCTTTGTAAGACAGGAAAATACGCTAAGATATCTTCCCAACATCTAGCTGAACTACTGCTGCAAAACTGCCTTAAAGGCTTCATTTCCATTGGGAGTCAGTATTTAAAGGACGTTTTGGCAGAAGACTCAGTGTTCTAGTGCCAGTCACAACTCTTCCCCTTTAAGATACCCAACAGTGCAAAAACTACAAGGGTCAGACTGCTGAATTCAGACAGACAGCATCTCACGGGCATCAAAACTGCAGACATCTGCCCGTCCCAGGACAAGGCAACAGCAGGCACGCACGACTTCTTTCCAAACACCAGAACACAACGTCTATCTTTTGAAGTTTATCTCCTAAAAAGAGGGTCCAGTTTAACCAGCTGAGCTTAGCTTGCCTGTATTTGATGTCTGGAAGACTTACACAGTTTTGCAGATTGGAAAGTAAGACAATACTAACAGAGAGAGTAATGGCCTAAATTCAGACTTGAATTAAACCAGTTGTATTTTCTCCAAAACCCGCTGATTTGTACAGTCTTGTTAAAGTCTGATATATCATCTCAGGCTCTTTGAATAACCTCTGAACAAGTCGATCCTGTACGACTGGCTCTTGTGCTCAGGGTGCAGTTTACATCATGCCTCCTTTTCCTGCATTAATGTATAGCAACAGTACAGAGAAGCCGACAACTTTCAAAGCGCTTCTGTGAGGGCAAGTAAGAACCCTGCTGTTATTTATTCAGTTTTGGAGCTGCTTCTTTTTCTAAATGTGTTTTCTTCCTCCGTCTCTTAGGTGACAATTTTCAAAGCATTTCTGTGAGGGCAAGTAAGAACCCAGCTGTTATTTATTCAGTTTTGGAGCTGCTTCTTTTTCTAAATGTGTTTTCTTCCTCCGTCTCTTAGGCTCAAAGGATGCAAAGAACAGAAAGAGGTGTACATGTGCAAAGACAATAAAGCTATGGCTGGCAGTTTACAGTGGCAGGGAGGGATTTGGAGCCTTCCAGGCTGCTCTTTGCTCTCTAATTATAGTGTGCCAGGGCTGAAGACAACCTTTTTTGCAAGAAATGCAAGAAAAAAGAGCTGAGGTTTCAAGGTGCTGGCAGATCGGGGAAGGATTCACTCACCTAACTTCCCATGTCTAAGGATTATTTGCTTACACTGCCCAAGTCCTAGCTGGTCCTCTAGACTTTATATCAAATGGAGAGAAGCAGAATACTCTATTCTATGAACTTTCTTGGAAAGGTTCATAATTCTTTTCAAGTTTTGAATGGGGTAAATCACACGTTAGAAGCATTTATTACGCTCCAGAGTTCAGAGGGTCAGCAGGCAACAAGCAAGAAAAATTCAGATTGTATTCAGACATACTGTTAGAAGACATTAATCTATTTTAGGAAGGTTAGAGTTCCAAGCAAATATTTAATGGCTCCTTTCAACTCTAAATGCCATCCATACAAGGTGACTTTCTTTTTTTAAAGGGAGTTAATCTATTTGCAGCTGTTTTCCTGACTTTGTAAGTGGAGTTGATTGCAGGTTGCTACAAGCTATCAAAAAATGGAGAAGAAACCTTCTTATTGAAGGTTTTGGAAGGTTACTGTACATCTTACTCAAACAACTTGGAAAGAAAGGCTTGGTGTGTCTCCTCGTGTGTCCTTCTTTGCTTTTAAAATACAGAAAGCCAAAGGCTTAGGATTACTTCAAAAATTTCCAAACCGAACTTCTAAGACAAAGACAACTAAATCAGTTTGCAGTGCACATTGCTGGGAGCTATTCTGCAACTTGAATTTGCAAAGGCTTATATAAAATGATGCAAAGCACAGACTCGTGTGGGGTTGTATGAGAAACTGAACAACTGCAGAAATACAGGAGGAGTTACCTGGCACTTCAGAGGGGGGAAGAGAGGCAACCTTTAAAACCTGATACAGATACCAACAGTACACAAATAAACCTCCTAAGTACAAAGCAGGACTTCTGGCTGGCCAAGCAGGACAAGAAACTGGGGACTCCCAGTTCTGAATTACATAATCATGGGAGTAACTAATCGGGTTATATTAACATATTGTGCTCGTTGATATCTGTTTCTCCTCGAGATCATTTTTAAGTGTTAACTTCATTAAGATTTCTGGTATTTTGAAACAGTGCCTCACTTAACTGAGCATTTGTAAAACACACCCAGAATTCTAGATGAGTATCTCAGCAGGAGTGAATTATGTTCAGTTTTGGTAACATCTGTCAACTGAACAACATTATCATTCAGTTATCAGACAAAGAAACCCTTTTCGTAACACATAAGGATGCATTGACACGTCTTTAGTGAAAGTTTTCAGGTCTTTTTAATGATCTCTTTATATGGATCCCTCACACAGGACTGCTTCAGTCACCTTGTTGTTTCTACCACACTGAAAATGTCACAATTCATCCGTTTACACAGCTATATAATGTATGGCTGAATCAGGCACAGGGTTTTCTCAGCGACCAGGTATCAATGAACAAAAGTCATTGCTAATGTTCTTCTAATCAAGCATACAACTACGCAAAAAAAGCATTAATTCCAGACAAAAAACAGATGTCAAACAAAAATGTTCCTGGAGAATGCCATTCTTCCACAACCGTACACAAATACGTTGTGTAATGCAGTTGTTATAACTATAAAAATTATTTGGAGAAGTCTGAGGAAAATTGCTAGATTCAGTTATCAGTCAGAGAAACTACAAATCTCTTCATGGAAACTGAATCAAGAGTTTCTGGACATCTGCTCTCCATAGAAAAAAATTCCAATGGTATAAACCCCTAAAATATTGAAGTATGACCCACTTTGGCATTCATAATTTTCCAGCAACTACACAGAAAATAGCTTCTGGCCAAATTAGAAGCCTCTGTATTTAGCAGAATCTGCAGAGAACTGTTTTTCAAAGGAAAATATTTTTATGCCAGAATGGAAAAGAAATTCAACAGGAAACCTTAGACTTAAGAGGCACTAGAAACATTATGTACACGGTACAAGAAGATTAGAAGTATCTGTAGTAATTGTTGCACTCTTGAATCAGAAATACTCTTGAAAAGCTACAGAATGTTCTGTTTTCCTAAAAAGAAACGAACCCCCCTGCGCTGTCCTGCTGCTCACTTACCGCCCAGGTTTTAGTCAGCCGGAAGATTGGGGCACTCTGGAGGCCTGACACAACTGCCATAAGAGCGTGCAGATTATTCAGCTCATACAGTTTCTGAGGACAAAAATACACACAATAACTATAAACAACATTCGGAGTGCTGTCAATAATGAATACCGAATAAATAACCACCTGAAAACAACGAAATCTTGCATGTTCTGAAATGAAGGGTTAGTTACAGCGAACTGCTGCGCACCCACACCGCTTTTATGGCACCTCCTCATTTTTCATCACTGTATCTATACAGATTGAGCTTAGACTATACAAGCTGTTTCATAGTCCACAGAGGGCCCTTAAAAAATAAAATACATCAAGATGTATTTCTATATATATTACATATATCAGAAGTGCCAGAAATTTTCTGACATTCAAACCCAACAAATTCCTTTCATAGCATTCCAGAGAATTTTACAACTTAACATGCCAGAAAGCATAACCCCGTTGTGAGTGATGTAACCCTGGCAGTACTTAATATTGTAAATGCATTTGACACCGCAGGTTTATGTAGCTACCAAGGACGCATCGAAGCGCCACTAAAATTACTGTTGCAGGCTGAAATCAAGCAGGTGAATTTCAAAAGCCACATACCTGCAGGCGTATCTGGGATACGGCAACTAAAACTGACTAGTGGAATGAACAATGAAAACAAAATTGAACATGGAAAACATCAGGGTAAAAGAATTTTCTTAAAAACTCTCCTCAAAATGCTGCACCCAAGTGCATTTTCTTGACATATTTGGAATTTCTCCACCTTTTTCCTTCCCTCTGTCTCCATCAATCTGCCTTGGCCAACTAACTAGTAGTCATCACGGCTTGGCTTCGCGAATGAAGATCTGGGAAGGGCTTTTCCCACACTCACTGCACCCTTCGGAGCTGCGCGGTGGATTTTTTAGGTGAGGTGCAGCATGTGCGGAACTGGCTCCACCCTTTACACCTGAGGTTCATCTGCCAGGGCCCAGCGAGCTTGGACGGTGACAGCGAAGTCCTCAGGTCGTAGGTTTGGGTAGAGTGTCCTTCTCTTAGATGATGGATGCCTTACAGGGCTAAACGAGCTCCATCTGCCCGGGTTTGGAGTCAGAGTTGTCCTTCTCCTAGGATGGTGCCCGAAGGCTAGTGAGCCCATCCTGCCCGTGGACACACTGTGTCTGACCCTTCAGCCGAGATCTGTCTGGCCTGGGAGACCCCACCGGAGGCACCTGCCACCACCAGCACAGCTCTCAACCTCACAAGGGCACGCAAGCTCCTTCCCCACGGCAAGGGGGTGCCGGTGGAAGAGTCGCTGCTCTACCTCCGGACATCACAGACCCGGGCATGGGGTGGACGGGGCCTGCCAAGAACAGGAGTCCTGGTGGGGTTAACTACTAGTAATACTGCCACAAAAGCTCAAAAAAAGTTTGGAAGAAAATGGTGCTCCTTAAACTCTCCTGCAGTATCAATTATTCCAATAGCTATGAGCACCCAGGGATCTGAAATACATTCAGGGATTTTTGGTGGAGCGCACACAAACTGCGGTTTTAGCCCTAACAAAAAGACTTTGATTAAGGGAAATGGATACTCAATCACAGTACTGCAAATCCTGTTTAACCCGGTTGGAAAATTCACCACGGCAGATTAGGATTCCAGCTAGCAATGATACACTACTAAGGAAACCTTGCTATTCAAGAAGCAATAGAAGTCTTTTTTCCTCCTTGAAAGTCGGCATACCCAAGTTTTCTTCATTAGAAGGCCTTTCGTAAGATAACAGGACAAAAAAGTTGGATTAACCGGATTCTGAAAAAATGCTGAATATCAGAGGAGCCCTTAATTTGGAACGCCAAAAGAAATACGGCAAGGATGGTTTTCTGGCTGATAGTTTTGGGCAAATGATTCCCTTTTTGCTTAAAACATACTGGCAGAAAACTAACAGCTTTACATGGAACGAAGTCCTCATAGGTATTACTCAGAAACGCCACATTTAATACTTGCTGTCAGGTCACCCTAGTAGCAATTCCCACGTGGCTTCCCAGAACCCTGTGATGATTAGTTCATCATGTCAACTAATGAACGAGAGTCTTTCTGCATCTACTGAATCGGTGTTTCCTCTCCCGATCCTCTTTGGGGGGGACTCTTTAGTAACTGTATGTAAAGGAGAATCAATATTCTGTGGGCTGAGGTAGGAGCGGGTGGATATCTGTCACATACCACAGCCCTACTATTCTTCCAAATATTACTGCTGGTGTTTATCCCTCCACTTACGCTATCGCCCTCGCTCCCTGCCATCCCTGAACAAGGTGATCAAGTTCACTGTCCCAAAGGACAGTGCAGCTCATTAAAGAAGGGCTTTCCTAGCTGCTGCCAGCATCGAAACAGAAGTCATAACCAATCAGGACACTCTGGGAATTTCAGGGGAATGCAGTCGAATTAGTTCGTGCATAAAGCAATACAGTACGAGATACCATTAAAGGACAATAGATAGTTGTCAGCACAAAGAATTCACTGTACAGTGGACTTAGAGCTTCTCTGAAGAGAGGTTCACTACTACGACCTCTGGCACTAAGCTGCTTTGATAATCGCTTCCGAGATCATTTCGGCACTACGTACTTTGGTTTAACCAACATTAGAAAAGACATCAGATAAACTATATTATCTAGTAAACAATATTTAAAATAAGGCATCTTTGTATTTCCTTAGTCAAGCTATTTTTTGGTAAATGAAGGCTTCCACTACCAATACTGACCGGACTTCCCCACCAGTGCCGGCAGGGCTTGGTCCATCAGTATTCCTGACAACCTTGTTACACGCAGAAGTCAGCTCTTCATGGCAACAGATAGAACCACAGCTAAATCAAGTATCGGATAAATATTTACCCATGTGTATTTCTGAGCTGACCCACTTCAGTGTAAGAACTTCCATCATGGTGAATCCCACAACCCATCATTCTTACCTTTGCAGTTTTAATATAGTGGCTCAAAACCTCAGCTCTTATTTTTAAAGTCTGTGCATGTAGAATCTCTCTGACAACCCAGAAGCTTACCTAAAAAGAAGAAAATTTTCCTTTTTAAAATACCAAGCTTCAACATTGCATTTTTAACATTTTTGTTTCATAATACATTAAAGGTCTCGCAGCTTTCAACTTCCATCTATAAAGCTGAATACATACTAGAAGATGCAAAAGTTTATACTGTAAAATCCCAACCAATATACCCAAATAACAATAATAATAAAAAAAACTTTCTTCAGAGTGTTTTGCCCTGTTATTCTGCTCATTCTCACCAAGATACCTTCCACCATTACCTGGTCAAGAAGGTGCTTAAATCAAATGAATAAATCCAGCTTAGGCTTAGAAGTGAATCTTTTATCTTGTTACTCCCGCCACCTTCCCCATTTCATGCCTGGCAGCCACGCACTCCAGTACTCTGCAGGAGAGTGCATGTTCTGGAGCCTGCTTTTCTCAGTAAGTGTGTGGGTGGACAGAAGTTGGCTCTGCACAAATCTGTCACACCAGTGTTTTGTGTACTAAGATACCGGGATGTGTTTTTGTAACGAGGAAAACCCCTCTGCTGCCAACACATCTCAGAAATCCCCAGCAGCAGCAGTTAGACGCAATCTATGCAAACAGACCCATTTTCAGGCTAAGTTTGAGGATGAGATCTCACAGACTAAGCAAATGGCAAACCTGTCAAACTTCAAACAAAGGCCTCCCAAGAAAATACAATCATGACAAGACTTCATTAGGACATTCTATAAAAATGAAGAAATATAACACACAAAATCGAGTTACATCCTTTGGTTTTGCAGTTCCACAGCTTTAAAGCCACGCTAATCAACTCCCAGAAGAGCTGAACACCTCCAGCTACAGTGCACTGACATTTCCAAACTCTCAACACGCCAGAAGATAAATAATCAGACCAATATTCACCTGAACAATATTGGAACATAAGGTAGGAAGCCTCTGTGATAACCCAGAGCACATAATTTGTCCTCTCGCCGCTGGCTTTGCCAGTTATCTGCCACATACAACAGAGCGCCACGCTAGTTTGTTAGGAGTCGCTTCACTGCTGGGTGAAAACCACCGCTGCATTCGTTACGGTATGAAGGACGGTCGCTGCATCTCGCAGCCTCACAGACTTTGAAAATGTTCTGTTAATGTGTTTCAATTCTAATTTTTTCTCTCCTTGGTTCTTCCCATACCCTCTGCCCTCATACACCTCAGCACAAAAAATGACAGAAAATAAACACCTTCGTAACTGTAATAAAAAAGCAGCAATGAAAAAGCAAAAGGTTACAAATACTGTAGCTTTTGTTCACGTATTCACTAAAAGTGAGGAAAAAAAAAAGAGTGATTAGCAAGACACAGCACGGCTACTCTTCACAAAACTTCTGAAAACAGCGTATGAAGAAATGAACGCTCCAGGACACAAACATCTTTCAACCTGTCATGCTGCTTTCATTTTAAAGAGTGATGCTAAGCTCCTTGTAAGCTAACACTGTGTATGTATTCAGGTTCCTGCCCAAAATTTCAATTAAGAAAATGAAATATGCTGTTTATCCTGTTTCCTGTTGTACAGTATGACAGCTCTTCACACAGAACAGCCCGAGAAAATCCACACCTCCAAAATTATTATTTTCAGTGAGGTTAGAGTGAGCTGATGAGAACGAGGATGCCAAAGCACAACAGCTCTTTGGAACCGGAAAGTGGAAGAATTACAAATAAAACCATGAAAAGACCCACAAAAAACTTGCATAACAGCTGCTTTCCTTTGGTCTGTTTGTCTAAGGCTGTATTAGCCAGGAAAGAATTAGCCGTGGAGCTCAATTTACTTTTTCCTTTCTTTTCTTCATTCTTTTTTTTTTTTTATAGCAAAGTATGGCCAGATAAACTGTGTTATCCTGACAAATATAAAAAATAGTTCTGTGCAAACAGCATTACTATAAAATACATAAGTACTGAGTACGTAAATACTGAAGTATTTGACAGTACTTCAAAATACTGTCAAAAAAGTTTAACCTCAGCTTGACATTATCCTGTACTTACACAGCTAGAGAAAAGCACCTTTTCCCTTGACTGATGAACCAGTTCCTATGGAGTTGCCTTTCCTTTCAAGATCAAGGAAATTTGAATTTTTAACATAGATTTTCATATTGTGAGAGTCAGGTAGAGGCACCACACATACTGCTGTGCCTTAGTGCAAAATCTCTCTGGTCTCCAGTTAACCGAGCGGTGACATGAAGGGTGACTGCATGCAGCAGGCCAGACTATGGAACACTTGTGCAAAACACAGAGCGGCGCTCAATCATTCTGCTAAGGACGAAACCCAAAACAATGTACCGTGTCGGACCTGTCTTGTGTGGGCGTTCGTGAGCAGGACAGTGACACAAGCACTGTGTCGCACAAGAACTCTTGTTTACTCAAGGGAGCCTGGTTTCTGTCCCAGGCTCCACACTTCCAAACTCTTGTATGAAAAAAAAACCAGAACAAAATGCAAAACGTTCATCGAAGCTTAGAGCCATCCAGTCCCTTCAGCGACAGAGAAAGCAGGAAAATAATAATTAAACCACTTCACCATTTTTGCTCCAAGCATCTCCACTCCTCTTCGCTGTGTTTTTACTGGCATTGACATTGTTTTTGGGCTGGTCTTGTCTGATTGCTGGTATCTTTAGACAGCACCATAATCTTCTGTATTTTTTAATTTCTGATAACCCTAGTCAAATTTCACTGTCAGACTTCACTGCAACTCAGCAACACTACAATATTCACAAGAAACTTCCTCTCCTACATAACCTTTGCATTTGGTCTAAAAAAAAGAAACAACCAAAAACCACAAACCAAACAATCAATTTCAGAGTTAGTAAAACATAAAATTTGCCTTTTTCAAGTGGGATCTTTTGCTTTGAAGTTGTTCCAACAAATTTAATCTAGTTGACAAGTATCTTTAATATTTTAAAGCTCTGTGGCAGCACAGTGCCACTCCCATTTAAATAAAAACCTCAAGAAAGAGGTTTTAATACAGATGATCTTATAGCCAGGAGAGCCACAGTTACCTTTACATAAACTACACAATGTTCTCGTATCAGTTCCTAACAGCAACCTTCAAAAAAATACACATCTCTCGTTTGAAATTTATGATAAAGACTCATTTTTAAAAGGTAGAGAACAATAGTGTAGAGTAAATAGGCAAAGTTAATGGTTTTGCACTCTGGCAGTTCACCAGTAACAACGGTAGCGTGCAAGTATACAACCAGCTTTCAGAAGAAAGCTGGAAAAGGCAGAGATCAGAGTCTATAAAGAAATTATGTCAAGAAATTGCATATTTTAAAACAACAGTAGATGTGTAGATCTATGGTGTACCACATGGCAATGTATTCCTCAAGACTAAAAGAGTCTTGGATGGAATGACTCCATCGATTTCTCTTCCCTGAACTCGATCTGTTTTTACAGGCACCACATATAATTATCACATAACGCGTGCTGGAAATACACTGCTTCATTCCCAGCGGACTGCAATCAACTGCACATCATCGTTCCTGTCTCCAAAACGCTATCAGCAGATCAATTTGCTGTGAAGCAGCTGGTAGTAATTTAATATTCTCTTTACTTACAAAGGGAGAGCTGCTCACGGTTTTCTTTTGGCAAGTTGGGGGGAAAAGGAAGGAGACAGATGCATAATGCATGATTTAAACCCAGTGAAATCTCCAAGGTTAACAGAAGTTTGATGAAATTTATTCATGCCTGACAATGCCAAAAGTCTCAATGATTTTCCCGATTCCTTATTTTAGCTCTTGTGTTAGAAGCGCCCAGGTAAGTGGGGCAGGTGCCCAACAGGACCTACATTCTGCTGAGCAAGCCCCTGGGGCAGGAACTGAACGCTGAGAAGGCAAACCAGGCAAGGGAGGTGAAAAGTGCTTACTCCAGCACGCCGCCTGCTGCCACTGCCACAATTCCCACAGCGATTCTTGGGTTTCGCTGCTCCCGAAAGGATGGCAAATCTGAACATGACATCAGGATTGGAAGGAGTCCTCTGCAATGATGCACTTTGAACCATAGGCCCACACCACACCAAGGTATTATCTCAGCAAGTCAAATGCTGAGGTACTAAGATGAACCGGAACCTGTGACTGAAACACTACTTTTTCCTTTCCCCTGCCCTCTCCAGTCACACCACACAAAGGTAAGACTGATGACTTTCCTTGGTGCCAGAATAAAGGCTGACGGAAGCTTTCTGGAAGAGCTTATTGCCAATGCTATGTCCCTCAGCCACCAAAGGTGCATGCCACAGCTTCACAGAAAATAGGTGACAGACAAACTAACCCAGCATCTGCGCAGATGTTACATAGCTGGACTTGTTTCCTCTTTATTACCTATTCTTTGACTCTTCAAAGCAAAGTTTCTCCTGCAGGTTATTACTACTCCTACACCAATGCTTTTCAAACGATACCTTAGAGAGCAGAGTCAAACGAGAAAAAGGAAATAGGAAAGAAGACCTAGAAATGGCTCCAAATCTTTTGGTTTCAAATACAGTCCGAGAGAAAGCCTAAACACTGTAACATCTGAATGTGATGGTGCTGACACTGAAAAACAGGAAGAGCAGCCACTTGTCCTGTTCCAGGTTTAATGGTGAATTGCAATGGCTACAAGTACTTACTGGCTGCCTTTTTTAATTTCTTGGGAGATTATCAATGCAATAGAGCCTCAAACTGGCCTGTCTTGATTGCACTGGTGACTCCACAAAAGTCACTGACACGGCAAGGACACATTCTAGATTCCACCACTGTTCTTGTGTCAGGGGTGTCCCAAGGACAATTCAGATTACTGGCAACGTGTTTCTTTTAGATGTTAAAAGCAGCAGTAACAGGCATCTAAGTAAGGGAATCTTTGGTAGCAGCCAGTGCAATGTCTGAAATCCAGTAAGGAAATGAAAGCCAGGGACAGATCCTGTCAGATGGTCTTCGCTGGAGCTTCAAGAGGACAGAAAACAGAATCTTCAAGATATTAAGAAGGGTCTTAAGAAATCATTAGCAAATATATTCTCAGAGAAGGAATCTGTCAGCTGACAAAGGGGCACATTCAGCTTTTATGGCTGCAGAGAAAACACACAAATGGAGTGAGGCCTAATTACAAATTTAAACCTTTTGGCAAGAAAATCTGCAGCTATGTTTGTGTGGATATATATATTTGTTCCATATAGTATTAGTGTAGAAGTAGCCTCAGGCTAAATATAGAGTCCTATAAGGGAGCAACTTCCAAAGCTAGATCAGGAAAGTTTCAACTAAATGCAACCAAAAAAAGCAAAACGCAAAATTAAAAAAGCCCCTAAACCCCTACAAAATACAATGCCACTCTCCCCCCGATTGCCATACCGCTGCCGCTGTTGAAGTTGCCGAGGATGCGTCAGTGAAGACTGTTGGTCCCTGTTGAGGTCGATCCATGACCTTTTGTGGCCCGCCGATTTCAATAGATGGTACAGTCACAGGAAGTTTGCGGTGTAAATTTTCTCTTCTGTCAAGAGGGGAATTGGACAAGTGTCCAAAAGCCATGCCCAGACAAGCGTTTCAGTCATTAGAAGGTTAAGAAATATTGTAAGTGGTGTTGATGAGACACGATAGGATTTGGTCATACCCTGAATATGAGCAAATGAATAATAATGAATAATGAAAAGTGAAAAAGTACACAACGATTGAGAGGAAAAAAAAATGAAAAGGTTAGAGGTTTGGTCTGAGGGAGTTGTCTGTAGATCTGAGACCAGGTAGAGAACATAGCTCTGGAAGACAGCTTGTAAATCTGAGACATTATTAAACATTTACAAGAGGAGAGACGAGGGTAATAGAATGACATAACCTGAAATACAAAGTATGGCATTACACTGAGAAAAGCATTCCAGTTCTGAGACTTGGTTAGCTAACGACAGAGCTGGAGTCCTACGGCTTTAAGAGAGCTAAAACTCAGATCTAATTTTAGAAGCTGATTTTACACAGAGAAATTTAAAGTAAGAGCTCAAATACACTACTTGGAAAATTATGCCAAACAGAGTTAACGAACAAGTTTTGTACAGTAAAATTGTTCAGAGTTTTTAAAGTTTGCCTAGTATCACCTTAAAAAGGTAACAACACTGTCACAAGGCTGATTTCCAGGGACAAAAGCCATCTGCACGGTGAAAAAGACATTCAACTAACGTAGAAAGAAATTACATCCAATTACCAACCCAGAAATCCTGCAAGGCAAGCCCTCACCCTGGGATGATGATCCTGGCTTTGTGTAAAGGACAGTCAGCACTTATGGGGGAAAAAAAACCCACTTAATACTTTCTTTCTGTATATTTCTTTCCTAATTTCTTCTCTCCGTATATCCTGAAGATAAAGAACTCCTTACAGGAGATATTCACATTTTCAAGTAATCAGCTGTGACCCATAAAAGTAGTGATGTGCCACAACATTGAATTCCCCAGACTTTTTCAACGTGCACATGTAACAACGCCCGAAAAAAAGAACTCACGTGATTGAATCTTCTGGTGAAAGCAACAGCATTTGGTGCAGAACTGTACTTCTCTTTTTTATTCCAGCCACAGCTTGCGAGCTCCTGGGAGAAGAAGGATGAAAATTCATTTTTTTAATTAATGTGTAACACATGTTCGGGGGCTGTACATAGAGCATATACAGAGACAGGTCTTAAAAGGTTCAAAACAATAGAGGAATAATATATATATATGTATAGTTAACACTC
>NW_010387704.1:83714-86905 GCF_000710305.1 Buceros rhinoceros silvestris
CTATAGTTAACTCTCTTTCTGACAACTTCTGTAAATTGAGATTCCACAAGTGTGATTTATGAATTGTAAAAATCTAATAATCCAAACCAATTCAGCTTTTGTCAAATTAGGGACTTAATTTTTTAAAAAAATTCAGCTCTATCAGCTCTATTAGAAACCAGTGAAATAATTCAAGAGCCATTTTGTTACTGCAGAAAGTCCTGCTGTAAATGTGAACCTAAGCTAGGGAGAGCAGCATGCTCCTCTGTTTTTAATTGCTTTCTGAAGACATTTAGTATCTACTGAGAAGATACTCATTGTTAACTCAATCCAGACAAGTCCAATCATTTTAACTTTGCAGAAAAAAAACCAAAAATCATGTAGTACCTTTACTTAAGTCATACTAACAAGTGTAGGTCTCAACGATATGACAAATCACTCGGAAAGCCTTAAAATCATTACTTTAAGTACAAAGTTACAATGCCTCTTACTTGTCTGTAAAAGTCCCCAGTTGAACAACTACATCGTCTTCCCTGTTATTCACTATCACTTCGTTTCAAGAAAGCAGTTTTAATTAAAATAATTTTAAAAACATACCCAAATGAGCTCTTCTTTTTCTATACAACAGCATGCAGAACAGATGCAAATACAAACAGCACACAACCTACTGCACAGTGCTACCAAGAAAAATAATCAATACAAAGACGGCTTAATTACTGAAGTGGCATAATAGCAAAGTACAGCCTCTCATTTTTATTTATTCATGCTTGCTTTCTTCATCCTCCATCTGAAGCACATTCAGTTTCACCACCACATTGAAAACTACTTACTGAAACCAGCAGCACACTACACACCCATATAACACAGGTAAGAGGACTGCACGTGTATCAACGATTGTGTCACTTTAAACAGTCACAGATTAAAAGATTTTGGTATCTGGATATTCTAGGCTCTAAAGTATTTTGTTGGGGGGGGTGTTTTTTGTTTCCGGTTTTTTGTTTTTTTTTTTTTTTTTTAATCAGGAACTTCTTAACACCTTTTCAACAGTACCAAAACCACTAAAGAGTCTCATTCTGGTTAAAAGACACCCTGAATTCTACCACATGAAGTTTGTGGTCTGCTGGTGTTTCTTAGAGAAGACTCTGTGATGCTCCTGTCCACAGCCACTGGCAAGAATGTGGAGCCTCCAGCTTTGTATTTAGGTCCATTCATTCCAATTTCACTAGGAAGTTCTACCACCAAAAGCTATCCTGGAAAATGCTGTCATGTTCAGCAGAGGAACACACAAGCCCACCTGTGTCACTGCGCTGCAGTGACTATGCACAAGACACCCACGCAGCCCTGCGTCGCTCCTGTTGCAAAAGAGAGCAGGATACTGGAGGAGGAAGCCATCCAAGAGACTCTTGTTTATATTCTCTGTCCCTCAGCATCTCCCAGAGCTGCAGTTCCCATTGGAATAACAGTCACAGCTCTGCAGCTGGGAGAATACAAGGTGACTCACCCTTACCGGCATCTGATAATTACAGCCCTTAACCGCAGAAAAACCATCAGCCGCTCTATCAGGTTTAGAGGAAGCATGGTAATTTGTTAATAATTCATGGCATGTCCTCGTACTGTTCCAATTCTCATCACCCACTAAAGTCCAGTGATGATTCCATGCAGAAGTTCCCACTGCCCCAGCGCTCTACATCTCAGGGCTTACACAGCACACACACCAGAAGCAGACCTGGCTTAGCTGGCACTGAGGTGACTAGCAACAGAAACGGTAATTTTTAAGTAGAAACTATTTTCACAAATCTTTGGATAGTACGTATCAGAATTAACGTTAAGGTCAAATTTCTATTTATACATGCAAAATTAGAGGACTAATATCAGTTGGGCACAGATGCAAGATGACTCAGACCATGAACCACATACATATTTATTGTTACTATTTCACAGAATACTTAAGACAACTGAAGCCTCTGCTCCAGAAAAACCTTGTTGAAATTTTCTTTATCTGAATGGAAAGGGAAAGCAATGACTGGCAGAGAACAAGTGTTTCAGTAAGTAAGATGGAAATCTAAACAAGGCAACAGAAATAGCTCCTGGAACACATCCCTAGCAGCTTCTCCTGACTAAGACTGTTCCCATATTCCTGGGCTTAAACCACTCTTGTACTAACTCCTTTCTCTTCCTCCCCCAAACCCCTGAATTCTGTAGTAAGAGCACAAGCTGAAACAGGCGTTTGTGGCACAGGGTTGAGGTATACAATGAGATGGGAGAGTTACAGGCAGATTTGGACTCCCACATCTGAGGGGGAAGAGATGATGAACTCAGACTGCTGGAGGTAGGAGGCAGAAATTGTTGTCACCTGGAGACAGCGTAGAAAAACTACACCATAACAGAGTTATGGTTAAGACAATTGAAAACAGATGGGTGCAGAAGGGAGAAGATGGGTATGGGACTGAGATGGCTCCAGACTGCACGGGGTCCCAACTAAAACGGCAGGGCCAAAGGCACATCCTCTTCTATTAACGCTCAAAGCTCAGCTCAGAAGCAGAAGTAACAGACAAAACAGTCCCGGTAACTGCCAGTGGCAACAAAACTGAGAATCCTTGAGCTCTGTCCATACTCTGAAAGCATCCTGCACTGGATACTGCAAAGCAAAGGACCCTGCTCCTGACTGGAAACGTGTATGTCAAAATCCTTGTACAGAGGAGCCGAGACAGTTACACAGGCCCTCGGGACCAGGGCTCTTAGGTCAGATTCTTCAACAACTTAAGCCAATGCTTACACTGATGTTTAGGGACAGACACAGAAGAAACAGATTTCAGTGAGTTCAAAAAGCCTCTTTTCCTCTCCCTTTAGCGTAAAAAATGCTTTTCCACCTCACTCACAAGTCCCCCTGTACAGCCAGCTGTCTTTTCTCTTGACTGTAAATGAAAATAGCAGTAGTTTCCCTTTGCTGCCTGGCCACAGCTTCTCAGCATCACTATGCACTTAGTCTCCTTCAGAGGAAGTTCTGTTCTTCACAAGCCTCTTCCCTCTTGCTAGAACCTGATTGCCTAAAATCATTGCCCTTGACACAGCTCATCCCACCGCCCTGAGATGCCATCGACAGAAGAGAATCCACCGAGGTCTTGGTCTTCACTGCATTTGGTCTGGGAGAAGTACGACATAGCTCTCATGGGCACAGCCTGACAGCACACACTGCTGCGCCACACCACGAG
>NW_010387704.1:86965-90512 GCF_000710305.1 Buceros rhinoceros silvestris
CAGCACACACTGCTGCGACGCCGCACGCGGATCTGCTTAACCGGAATGCAGCAACCATTCTGACACTCCTAGAAAAACACTCGCTTCTTCACTAACTAAAGAGACTGAGCCGCTGAGTCCATGACCCGAACGTTTCGTTGGTCTTGCTCTAGAACGGGCACTCTTCCCACCACAAGTTTCACACCTGAAGCAGTACAAGGATTATTTCCTTAGCTGGCCACTCAGTTCCAGCACAGGAGCTACATTAATACAACTGCCGGTTTCTTACTTTGGGAATTTATTCAAAATGAGGTGCAAGACCGAAAGATTTAGGATCGAGAATACAAATGCTCAACTTTCTTCGTAACTCATTTGGGTTTTCATTCCTTCTTGAATCTATAGAATTTTGTTTCCCTTAACAAGATACTATAGGAATGCTTAAATTATAACCTGTACTACACGGCAGGAGACACTGTGCTCCTCATTAAAAGCTCATGCCAAACTGGAAATTTCAAAAATAGGAGGAAAGAAAAAACAAGGATTAATAGTGGAACCATTATGCAATTTCAGAACAAGTCGAGATGAATATATAACAGGCAATTTTTTTCATCGTCTAACCTAATGAAGCACAATACATAATAATAAGGAATAATAAAGAATTTAAAGCCAATAACCCAGTAAAGCCTTTCAATGTGAGCACACATGGGTAAGTAATTTCAGAGAGTTATTAAAATATGTAAAATAAGCAATCAAATTACCCAATAAAAGCAAGCTAATGAGTTCTGCAAGGGGACATCTGCAGTCAGTTCATGTTAACAAAGCTACCAGCAGCACAACTGAGCAAGTGGCTGACTACCTTGTTGCTGCTCTCCAGAAAGCCACAACCACCCCACAAAAGAGAACAGCAACACCACCACACCACTTGTCATTCATGAGGAACACACGGACATCACAGGATTGACTTGAGGAACTCCAGCTTGTTTTGTTTCCCAAAAAGGGAAATGCAAATGGGCTGCTTTCATACAGAAGTTTATGTAGCAGAGTGTGTTCTTTATCAGCACTTCTGATACTGCACCCCCCCATTACTAATTAAAGAAACTAATTCTTTCTGCTTCCTTTTCTCGGAAGGACTTGCAGACATTTTTAGCAATGAAGGTGGTTTCCAGTATCGCTCAGGGTGATACAGTCTGCTTAAAGCTCAGGCAGAGGATCGTGTCACTGTACACCAAGCCCTGGTAGCAGTTCAAGTCCATGCTCCTGGCTCACCCTAAATGTAAAGTGATCCACTTTAATCCAGAGTTCCGTGGGCCTCACTGAGCTCCCTGCCCTATTTTTCCTGAGTGTGAAAGAGGAAGATGTGATGGGTGATGTGCAGGAAGTCTAGCATACACATGAGCCCACGATAACTGTCATAAATTTGAATATAGGAGGAAGGAATGATATTTATTTGCTACAGAGGCAAAAGGCTGTTAGAAATACACAAGTGTGCGCTATGAGTATGAGTTTGATGCTAAAGGAAAAATTGCTATATTTTGCTATAAAAAGTCTTATTCAGCTCTGGCTTTTTGTTAAGATAAACAAGATGAAGTTCTGATGTTGCTTTTTAAAAAAAACAAACGTACAATGTTTTAAGAAAAGATTTTAACACAATGAAGAACATACAACACAATAATTTAGGTAGTCAAGAAAAACTACTGTTTTTAAAGAAAACTGCTCAGACACTTCCTAAAGATACTGAAAATTCTCCAGTGCTTTTAAAAATTAAGCATCTTGAAATAAATCTTTCAGAACCCTTATTTGCAAAAACAAATGAAAACACATTAAATGCTAAAAATATTAATTCATATTCTATTCTACCAAGTTTGGGAGGCAGACTGGAATTCACAGCCTGCGAAACAGATCTGTTGGTGCATCACAACAATCTGTAAATACCCAGTTTTTAAATCTTGCCACACTGGGGAGTACATTGCTCATCATGTCCCACCATGCATGGAGATGACAGCTATGAAATCTGATTCTAAACAGAGAAACTACTAGCACTGATATCCAAAAAACAAGTTCTACCAAGGCCTTTTAGTCACTCAAAGCTGCAGTGTAGAAGCCCTTTTCACACAGGTGAAATCAGCTCAGTGTTGCAGTTGTAGTTAGAAGACAAAACGATGTCTGAGTGCACATGTCAAGGTACATGTCAAGATTTAGAAGCTGAATCAAGATCAGGCACCCAGCCTGGCAGACGCTTCAAAGAACCTCAGAAACCTCCACCACATCATTCAGCTGCTGTCCAGACACCCTCCGCAGAACAGAGGAGAGCAGTTTATTTGTGCCTAGCTTCTCCTGGCCCGGGAGGTAATGCGTATGGCCCTTTTCCACAGGGGATTAACACAATTTAGAGGCACGTCAGAGGACAGACCTCTGTCTACTACAATCCAGCACTGACAGATAATACTTGCACACTGTCAGCACCTTCTACGGCTTTTGTGCAAAGTGAGAAGTGTCCAGACAGCTACCCTTTCTCACGTGGACATTTTCCAGTGAAGGCGCCACGTGATTTCTTCTTATGCAGTGCATACAGATTTTTTATAAGGAATTAACTTTCTAGATAAATTCACCTACTTTCTCAGTTTTCCTTTAGGTAAGTTTCATTACATTATTCTGCTTTTCCCCTTATGTTAGAGCAGCCAACAAAATGTCATGTGCTTTCTTGACATTTCTTCTCATTCCCCAGAGACCTCCTGTACATCTGCTTGCACAACAAAACCTGAGATACAGGAGGCAGCACTAAAAGAGCAACAGTTAGGAGGCACAGAGTGTTAGATCACTGCTGCTCTATCTGACTTCCCTGGAGCTGTTACACAGCTGAGTGCTCACCCTGTGCAGCGCTGGAAGCAGTCTGCAAACAATAAACTACTATCGAGCCCTTGCAGTGGAATTTCTTTATCGGCAGATCATTAGAAAAAGTCCTAATTAGTTAAACTGGTGTTTTGTTTTTTCCATATCCGGTCCTTTGAAGGTCGGTAACTAGAGAGGAGTCCCTGTGTAAAAGCACCCAGAGCTTACTCCACTTCACTCAGGGGCGGGAGGAACCCTACGTAGCAGTAATGGTTAAGATTAGAAAAAGAAATACACAAACACGCATAGGAGGAAAATATGTAAGAGAATCAGATAAAAGGGTAAAGTGCGTTACAGTTTTGGAAAAGAGCTTTAAAAAGAGATAACCTATTAGAAGATCAGGATAAACATATTCTGCCAATCAAGAAGATTCTAAGGGTACCCAGGGAAAAAGAAGCCAGAGAGATCAAATGGGAGGCTCTCTGAAGGATTTAAAGAAAAAAAAACCAAACAAAAAACCCCACAAAATCTACGTAGGGTAGGAAACAGATTGCTGAAATCGTGATGATGTTTTCAAGTACAGATCAAAAGGAAGCTTTCAAAAAAACAAAACACAAAACTGTGGGTACACAAATGATGAAATCAATAATCACAAGCGAGAGATTCGGCAGGTTTCTCCATTCGCAGCAAAATATTCCTCAGTGTGCCACAAGAGTGACATGACAAAAGCCTGCTACCA
>NW_010387704.1:90567-99174 GCF_000710305.1 Buceros rhinoceros silvestris
CAAAAGAGTGACAGGAAAAAAGCCTGCTACAAAAAAAAAAAAAAAAAACAAACCAACCACACTTCATGATAGTCTAAAGGTGACCAATGAGCTGAAAAAGACTTCCACACTACTGATAAAGGGAACAAACCAACCTTCAAAAGCGCAAACCAACGCCCCCAGGAAAATACTAATCATACAGAAATATAGGATATATAGGAAATACAGGATATGTAAATTACTCATTTACTACAGCCACTGTGGAGGTTCTGAGAACACCAGATCAAGTCAGGCCACAACCAGAAAGGCATCCTGCATTATATCACACCCCCAACAGAACAGAAACCATCAGTCTGTTATCCCAGCGTACCCACGGATCACACCCATCTTGAACAAGACGCCGTTACAGCCATTTTTCTTTTTCCCAAAAAGATAGGAACTGGTCAGATAGGGAACCCCAGGACAGGATGAGGTATGGCATGAGGCATCAGGAGCTGAAACCTAAACCATTACGATCAGGAGAGTCAAATCAAGATGTTGGTCATTCAGAAACGTTAAACCCCAAATTCCTCATCTCTACCATGAGCTGAATGTATTTCAATACCAATACTTCATTTCCCAAACAAAGTATTAGTTCCAGATATTTTTGTGTTATAAAACCATCTGCTTCAGAGCTGTATGAACTGGGACAAAAAATTATGATTTACTGACATACACTGGGTAATTCCAGTATTTATTCACTGATGTCATTTTTTCGCATTATATAATATATATAATATTATCACCAATATAACCAATGAACTACTTACCTCTGGCTGAATTGCTTTAAATACAGGGACATCCATTAGCGTTATCTGACCCTGAAATAAAAACAAAAAAGCTAAATCACAAGTTAAGCTCAAAATTAACCTTGCATTCCATTAAGTCACTGTGCTGCATGAGAACCGTATTCTGGTTCCTTTTATTATTTGACTCTGATTTTGTAGCTCATTTCAGAAGTTTTGCTCCTACAAAACTATAAATGTAAAGTTTGGAGCCCTTTATTTTAATAGGCAAATTATGAGAAATTATCCCCAGGAGCATAATCCTTCAGCTATGTGTGCAAGTCAGAGCTCGAACTCAGAAACTATATGAGAAGCTGTCCAACGTTACGAGGAACTAACTTCAGCTGGTCAAAGGCAGTTTCTTTTCAAACTCTGAATCTCAGCCCAGGTGTTAGGCAATTCTCTTTAAAGATGTCTAAAATTTTTCAGTCTACAGTTGAACCATATTTGAGCTAAGTAATTGTTCAGTTGCACAACAACAGTTAAAATTACACGCAGCCACCTTACTTCCAGCCAGTCAGAACCAGAAAGCACATTTTCATTGTGGCATGTCTTGTTTAGCTTTGAAAAGGGTAAAGACCAGGCTTTGCCTTTTGAAACATATTCACAGAGCCTTATTTTAGGCACACAATTTAGGACTGCTGTCCACCTGTGTATCCAAAGAAGATGTTCTCTTCCAAAGAGCATGCAGGTAGTCCAGAAATACCAGTGCCATCTGAGTTAGGTATCACCAATACTCTCTTAACAACGAATCCAGGGCCTCCGTTCACTTGCCTCAGAGGTGAGCTGGACGGCTTTGCCCCCATCTCCTCGAAAACAGCGGTTCCCCCATTTGTACGCTGTGCGGTACACACTGACGGCTTTGTGACCTGCACAAACTGCAGCTGCTGCTGGATGCCATTGCTGGTTACCTGAAGAGCTTCTCAGATCAAGTCAACCTTGCCAAAAAGTTTTACCTCGGATGCTCTAGTTGAAAGCAAGCGGTGCAAAGTGATGCACCCGCTCTCATCAGACAAGAAGAGATGCGCTTTGCCAAAGACAATCAAATCTACATTTCGTAGCACATCTCCTTGATCTCTACATCTACTTTTAGATAGGAATTCCAGCACTCAATCGTGACCATAAAAGAAGTACATAAATCAGTCCCAGTTTCCGTAACCGAGACACCGAGCACAATGATCTGTTATTTCATAGTACAACATCATAGAAGCAACAAGCCCTTTATGAGTTTCCTTTTCACAAACTTGCTTTCCTCGGCTTTGCTTTAGTCAGTTGCTCCTTCTTCCAAATGATGATGTTTTAAAGCTCTATTAGATTTTTCTAGTCTTGGCTTAAAGTGAGATTAAATCAGACCAGTTGAACTGAATCCACATACTCAGCTACAAACAAGACAATATACGCTAGCAAATGTGCATGTCTTGACATCTTTGTAGCAGTAAATCTTGTAGAAACTTTACAAAAACAAAATATTCTTGCTCCTGTAACTAACAGGACCAACACTCTCATGTGGTATGAGGCATGATTTGCGTCTACCATTCATTAATATCTGTAGACTATTTAAATGCCAGCTTAAAAACAGATTTTAAAACAGGGTTTCACAATCAACTGGTCAGCTGCACCGTCTGTCTTGACAGCGCAAATGACACTGCAGACCTTAATGGTTCGATGAAGTCAAGGATAGCAGACAGATACACCCGCCGACATTTGCTTTTAGCAGCAGCAATTAGTAAAAACAGAAATTGAGGAATATTCTAGGCTAAAATACTCTTTGCCTTCAATGTAACTTCTCTATCCCTTTGCAGCCATAGCACCTGCAGTAAAAACATGTAATAAACTTTTGCCAGAAGCTAAAGATGCTAAAGACGCTAAGTGAAACCATTCTGTTCTTTTACTGTAAGGCCTACGAAAAAGTGACTTACTCTTGCAGGAATGAAAATGATTTCTTTTCCTAAAATTAAAGGCTCTTTCAGCATTATTTTTTAGATCACCAAGGTCAGAAATACAGAAATCTGCACACAAAGTCTTTTTTTCAAGCTTTATCTTGCCACAGAAAGTACTGTTAGCAACGAGTCACTCCTGGGTGTGGGGAGCAGACAAGTTGGTGAAGGCGCACCCAGGCAACAAACTATTCCAACAGTGGTTAATAAAACTCTGCTTTTGAAGGAGTTTGATCACATGCACTGACAACGCTAGTGATTTTTCATGCTGTTTCCCACCTTTTCCTAACCTAAGTGGGTTCCCTAAGCGGGAAAGGACTAGGGCCTCTGGGCAGTGACAGAAGCACCACCTTGCCATAAGCTACCATGTACTTGACAACACTTTGCTATAGTGAAGGTTTGGGGTCAGAGTTGTCCTTCTCCTAGGATGGTGCCCGAAGGCTAGTGAGCCCATCCTGCCCATGGACACACTGTGTCTGACCCTTCAGCCGAGACCTGTCTGGCCTGGGAGACCCCACCGGAGGCACCTGCCACCACCAGCACAGCTCTCAACCTCACAAGGGCACGCAAGCTCCTTCCCCACGGCAAGGGGGTGCCCGTGAAAGAGTCGCTGCTCTACCTCCGGACATCACGGACCCGGGCGTGGGGCGGCCGGGGCCTGAAAAGCCCTTCCCAGATCTTCGTTCGCAAAGCCAAGCCATGATGATGATAGTGAAGGGTACAGCTCGATCTTTATTACACCCAGGAGAGCTTTAGAAACTTCTAAAGATGTCATTCCGGGTTATGTCACACTGCACCTGGGGAAGCAAATACAGATTCATCTTGACAATTTGAGATATCTGTGAGTAAGGCTCTTCTGAGGAAACCAGTAGGTGAGGCATGTCTTTACTGGGGCAGGGAAAGACATCCACCAAGTAGGGAGAACAAGAGTTTTCTCCAAAAGCAAGGTATTTAAGAAGGGGGCAAAAAAAATCTGGCTAACTAATGCCTAGAGTTAAAATGGACTCAAAGCTAATAATCAAGACCTGTTCAGAGACCACGAATCCTAAGGGGAGTTGAGGCACAAGTTGATATATTTATTTCTAACCTTTACTTAAAAGATGATACCTCGGGAATGTCAAAGAAAAGGGCTTCCCTACGAGGGCAGCACTTACCTAAACACTGCACAGAAAGTCTGTACCACCGCGTACAACAAACTTGCCTGACATTTGGATGTGTGCGTTATTTCTTACTTCCCGCTCACTAGGAAAAAGTCCATCTACCCCAGTTCTGTAAATCATCTAACCATGTATTCACGGCTGTGCAGCACAAGCACCAAGGAATTACACCTTCTTACCTGCAGAGAACACTCCAGAGACACAGGGACAGAAGGAAAGCACAGATTAATTTCTCTCACCTCATCCAACCCTGAACACAGAGTGGCCGTACATTACAGCAAGGGTTAACTCTTCCTTCTGATTTCCAAGGTGAAGAACCCAGACCTGAAATCGCAGCCATAGAACTCAACCTCTGGTCTCCCGGTTGTCTGCTAAAGTACACCAGCCTCTCTCAGACATGTATTATTTCAGGTAAAATGCGGCTGATTGAATATATTGCCATGTTTCTCAATAAAGGAAATTAACTGGGATAGGGAAGGGGAAAAGAATGGGCACCCCACTAAAATCTGAATATAGGGTATATTAAAGCACCCTTACAAAAGACTCAGGCATTTCAATGGTTATTAACATGTCACTGCAAATCCTCCTCACTAGAACATAACATCAGTACGATAAAACTGATTCATTGCTCACACAGACGAGAGAATGCTTAAAAATATTGCCTGTCTTCCCAGCCCTCCAGAATTTGTTCTCTTCATCAACCCAAACTGCCTTACCTAAATTAGACTATTACGTGCTTCTATAGCAACTCCTAAACAAATAATTACTTTAAGACAGGATCAATACCCAATGAAACAAAACTATTACAACAACTTCACACCAGAATTCACATAACAAAATAAATGCATACATTTTAAACAGAGATATTAAATGAGGATATTAACAGTGACAAACCACACAAATGCCACAGTTTAAGACTAACTTTCACACTGAAACAATGTGAAATTGCTATCAAGTACATCACAATCTTAAAAAAAGCAACTCTGAGAACTAAAAAAAAAAATCAGTAAGTTTTAAGAGAGAAACTTCTTCTCGTATCACGTCGGTATTAGGCTGATGTATTTTTCTTCTTGTTTGGTCTACACATCCTGCTGCTTTCACTAAGGGCAGTCTCAGCCTTCAGTAACACCGTATCACATCACCACTTGTTCAAGAAACATCTCTCACTGAGGGTCCTCTCTTAGGCAGCTGGCGATTTGTCCAGTAAAGAGTTCCAAGCACTTAAAACATTGTTCCCAATTCAGAAGAGGCAAACGGGGGACAGCCGAATACCTAAGCTGAGGGGTAAGAAGCCATTTGAGCTTGGAGGTGACAGCAGACTCACAGAAGAGTTCAAAAATCGATTTGTCCAGTAAGAGTTCCAAGCACTTAAAACATTGTTCCCAATTCAGAAGAGGCAAACGGGGGACAGCCGAATACCTAAGCTGAGGGGTAAGAAGCCATTTGAGCTTGGAGGTGACAGCAGACTCACAGAAGAGTTCAAAAATACTTTGGAGAAAAGCGAATTTTTTAAACATCAGCTTAGTCATATTTACAAGTCTAACACTTAACCAACTTTCTACCCTGTCCAAGGCACTTGCTCACTGCTAAGACAAAAATAAAGCAAACACAGGTTGGCATTCTAATTAATAGCACTTGAAAAGAGAAAAAAACTGCAAAAATAACTTCTCCTAGGTATGTTCAATGCCATTTCTTAACTTCTGCCAGGACCAACTCAAGGGCACTCTAAACCCCAACAAACAAAGGCACTAGTTTGGCTTCTGCAGTGAATGAGATGCAACAATTTTTCCCATTCCAGCTCCTTAACGCAGCCAATACAAACTCCTGGACAGCTCCTCTCCTGCACGTGGTTAATTCAAACCAGTGTTCATATTCAAACCAGAAACTGTAAGTGTTCACACAAATTTGTTACATGAAGCAAGCCAACCAAAACCCCTCTGGGTTTTCAGTTGTCAGCTGCACAGATTTTTTTAAAAAATGAAAATAGAATTACATAATTACATGTGCAATACAAAGCTGTGAAATTATTTGTAGTTACCATTGAAAAAAGCATTCTGATTACACAAAGATCCGGAAACTTGGTGTTTCCTGCCTGTCCAGACATGGTATGTCTATCAAGTCCATTTCTATGTTAAAGTACCACTTCATTGCTCAGGCAATGAAAGAGCTGAATGGAAGCTCTGTGTTTATAGTCGCCCTAGATCCCAGAGAACAATTCAGAATACGGTCAGAAGAGGTATGTTTTCTAACGTACAGCTAATATATTTCCCAGTTCGGGACCACCTCAAGAACCCTATGAAAGAAAAACCATCTTTTAAAAACAGTGACTGATCCTCTTGCAATTAACACACTAGAAGGGGACTTGGAAGACTTTTCCCCCTGCACAGCCATGGGAGATTTCGCACGTCATAGAAAGCCCTTGCCTGGGGACAGTCCCCAAGAGCCAAGTTTGAAAGTATTTCTGCTCTCCTGAGTGTTGACTTGTTTAACAATTAAGCACTTCAAAAATACTAAAATTATTAGCAGACAGCTTCATCTAAAGAGATCTACCCCTCTCTCAGGGATGTCTGTCAGGCCAGAAATCTTACACCCAGACATTAAGAACTACATTTCTCTACGCTGCTGCTTTGAAGGAACACGAAGAAGCTCAATGCAATTAAATGTTAAAATAGTCTCTAATTCTTTCCCTGTTCTGTGAATACATAGAGGTGACCCTGCTTCCACAAAAACCTGTACCTTCAGAACTTCTCATTACAGTTGACAGCACTGCTCTGAGCTCCTCTCCACACTCTATACGAAAGTTCCTGTTTGATCTGGGCTATAACCCCACCTTTCTAGTCCTTCGACCTTCTCCACCATGAACTCCTATCAGGCTACTTGCTGTATTCCTGCCACGTACCTGCCATAAAGACTCTGCGCTTCCCATAGAGCTGCTGGACGCACCCTCAGCATGAAAAACTAAGTGTCTGCCTGAGATTTAAAAAAAAAAAAAAAAAAAAAAAAAAAAAAAAAAAAATCCAATTTTGCTGCCACGATCTGATTTGCCCTGAAGCCACGTTGGTTCAAGCAGCACTTCATAAATCACTCCTTAATCTGCAAAAAAAAAAAAAAAAAAAAAAAAAATCTACATTTTGGTTATAGAACGCTGCCACGATCTGATTTGCCCTGAAGCCACGTTGGTTCAAGCAGCACTTCATAAATCACTCCTTAATCTGCATTCTTAAAAGGAATTATATTTGAGCCTTCCAACTTGGCTCAGCACTGTCTCTCCAGGCTGCCAGAGCGCTTTTCCTCACCGACAAAAGAGCTACGCCTCTGCTAAGTGCTGCATCAGTAGTCATTCTGCTGTCCAAAATGAACGCTGGGGGATTCAAGGTCCTCTGTTGATACTCGACTTGTCGTCTCAAAGTCCACTCCAAAACTTGTATCAGTAATAGTTCCTCCACACGCTATCATAAAGTTGCTCCTTCTTGCTCTCATTGGGAACATACTTATTCTTCACTATTCTTCTGTCAAATGAAGCTACCAGGAACACACACAAGCGCAAGTTCTTTTTCATCCAAAGCTCCCAGGGCCCAGTAATTCATTCAAACTGCCCTCAGATGCAGCAGACAGACCTGCCTCCAACTCCCTAATCCACCGACAACCAGCCTCAGCAGAGGCCAAACCCAGCACTACTGCCAGGAACGGCGTAGCAGAACTCACGGCAGCAGCTGGGCAGAACTCACAGAGGGGACTGTCAATCCACCAGAGCCCTGCCGAAGAGAAAGATCTCCTGGAGGGAACCAGGGGCCAGTTGAGGTTATTTTTGTTCTGCTCAAAGAGGCTAAAAAATGGGTCCCTTGAACCACACACACCTCCAAACCTCTTTCTGCACTTTTATTACACACACAATGCGGTTCCAGAACTTTGGGGACCTGCTTCCTCTACAAAACACACTCTTGAGCTCTTTCTTCAGATACAGCTAACTTGATACTTAACTGTCCCAAGAACACCTCTGAGAAAAATCCCTTGTGTTCTCTAAACACCCTGAAAATTAACTTTGTGCATTGTTTCCAAAATAAGCAAAGTTCTTTCTTCCAATATTTGACAAAGCTTAACTGGAATCAACAAGAAATAAATACACATACATGTTAGTGTGAGCTTTGCACAGCTTTTGGAGACTAGGGCAAAGAATAAAGAAACCCTCTCAGATAACTAGGTGGGGAAAAAAAAAAGCAAAGGATTTATACAGCTGTGCTTCCCTTAATTCTATCTCAAATATTTACACCACCGTGGCTAAGTGGAAGTATAAAATGGAAAAGCCAGTCAAAAAGTCACAAACAGCCAAGTAATTAAACAGCAGCAGTCTAAGATACATGAATTTACTGTAAAGCAAAAAATAAATATTTCTGCAACCTGAGGTTCGCCAGCATCTTAGTCTGGCATGCATGTCCCCAAGCATTTTCCTTTTTTTCTTTCAGTCTCAGCAGCCACCCCTTTCTACTGCCACGGCACCCTTAAGGTATCCCTCCCCCACAAACTGTGCCCTGGAAACCACACTCCTCCCTTCAGCGAAAATGGACAGCATTCACTGCCACCCTGTTTACCCTGTGCGCACACACGACGGCTCAGCGGCAGGGCCAGACACCAGTGGGCAATCCTGGCTCCGACCGGCTCTGTGGCTTTGAGCCGTTTCATAAAGAAGCGAGCAGTGATCAGCCTAAAAGC
>NW_010387704.1:99304-111568 GCF_000710305.1 Buceros rhinoceros silvestris
TTCGCAGGTACGGCTAGAAAGCTGTCTGTAGACTCCTTAGCAAAAAACAAACGTGTCCTACTTCACAGCCATTGAACAGGATTCTTTCTCCCTCAAAACGCAGGAAACACGCAGGCATTTGACACATCCCCTGGAAAACGGTTTTCTTTACAGCCAACTTGGAACTTGCCACAGCAGCAGCTACGCTGGAGGATCTCACCTGTTCCAGCTTAACTCGTCCCTTTCTAAGGCAGCCTTCAACCTGGAAAAGAGCTTACCACGCCCCGCTGGTAACAACAGTGTAAGTGGACTGTCACACAGCTGTGAGAGGAAAATTTCCGGTACTGTTTGAACCAGAGCCTGTGAAGGGCTGGCAAACTTCTGCTAGAAAGTTCACACCAGACCGAACCAAGGGCCGTGGCATGAAGCGACGTACCCACTGTGCACTCAGGATGGTGCCAGGTGGCTGCCAAAGGGAAGAATTTGGAAAGAAAATCACCACAAATATTTAGCCTTGGCCTTCCCTTTGGCTTGGTAAGCAGCTTCTTGAAAGCACAGGATTACAAGCAAGAGGTACACACCCACCACTACAATGAGAACCTCACTAACACAGTCTCACATCCTCTTCGGTGCCGCTATCCTCAAGAGCTTGGCCATACTGACTCACTCTGGCAGTCTCCACTTAAACACCAAAACCCAGAGGAAGGTTTTACATTTCTCTGCTATTTCTACAACCTTCAGCAAGAATGATCAGAAGACGACAGTACCCAAAGCGAGCAAGCACTTCTGGAAAAGCAGATAAACTTGCTTGGAGAAACAAACATAAACAGCAAAGTGCAGCTGTGTACAGAAACATTGGAAGAGAAATGAAATTAATGATAACCTCGCCAAAGGGCTGAACACCGACTACCGGCGGTTTTGCTCAATTGCTCAGAATTCTGTCTGCAAGACATTTTGGATCCGTTCACAGTAAATGAAACCTGATACGAAGATCCAGTTACTTCAAAAGGGAGATGGCTAAGAGTAAAGACGTTTGCTTCGGGAGAACTGAGAGAACAGCAAAATTAGACCAGGTAGTAGAAACCAAAAAACCCACAACCACCAGTTCGGAATTGTGATGCGTTTAACTAAAACATTCCTGTTTGCGAGCGGAACTCTACCCACTCTGAGGCATAACGTGAAAGCAGTAAAGCCACCGGACTTCCATAAAGGGTTTCATTTCTTTTACTCACTAAGCAGGTAACATTTAGAACACCCACGGAAGTCAAAAGTTTCTGCACACGAGAGATGAAGGTTTAGACAGCAGAGGACAGTAGAGCAAAAGGGTTATGCAATGCAGTACCAGGCAAAGCACTTTCCTATATTGTGTTGGCCACGTGAGGGACAGCAGCTCCACAGAGACTAAGCGATCTACTCGGCTGCTCAACAGCATCCAGCGCTGGCTCGCGAGCAGAGCTGTCCAAAGGAACCGGCAGCTGTTCTCGCCTGAAGGCGTAATTCCACCGGAATCCATACCCCTAGACCCCAGTTTAAGTACTTACATTGCCTTTATGTACAGAAACGGACAGATAAAACTGAAAGGAGAGCCAGCCCCAAACACATCTTCCCAGGAAAAGCAGGTGATCCATTGCCCAGCTGTTCCTGACAACGGAGCAAGGAATAGGTGTGACCACATGACCTGAACCTCAGCCAGGAACAAATCCCATCAACTAGCCAAGAACCTAATGTGTAAGTACCATTTCATCATCCAGGTGCTTCAAATTGTGAGTGTTCATTAAAATCAATTTGGCCACTAATAATTAACTGAAATGGTTATTAACGATGAAGAAATAGAACAAATTTCATGGCAATATTTGTGATATATACTACCAGGTATTGATCATCTCCCCAGGACAACTCATCATGAATCTTGTCACTTGAACGATAAATAACTGCAGGAAGAGCAATAGCTTGGTAGCAATCTTTCTAGTAACAGACTTGAATCACTTAAAGGGATCATCTGTCATCTTAACTTCTACAAGTAGGGGAAGAAAAAAAATGGTAAAAAAATCACCCAAAGTTTGGGTTAAATGTTTTTACTCATTTGTTCTTGGTTCTGAAGGATATCCAACTCATTACTCTGGACCACTGCGCCCAGAAGAGGAAAACACTCAGAATTAACAGAGTTAAAAATTAAAACACCTCTGTGTCAGACAGCCCCTTTAAACAGTTTGGTCCAAATACAGAGTATTTATTCCGAATGTGGGATACGGAGCTTTGCAAGAAACCACCAGGCAGTGGGAGTTTTGGAAGCTTTGTAATAAGCAATAGATAGCGAGCGTTCTCAGGAGAAGTGATAGTGGGAGTAGTGGACCAGTTGCAACCAAGCGGACTCTTCCACGATGAGCTCATAATTACGGGCCAAGGGATGGGAAAAGGAAAGGAGGTGCCACAACAGTGAGTTTTCCCATGTTCTTGAATCTCTTATTGAGGAAGAAGAGTAAAGATGAAGTCAAATGACCCCCAAACAGCAACCCCAGCAGTGACTTTGGGCACGTGTGAAGTTACAGATTATGTAACTGGAAGGTGGAGTTTGGGGCGTTCACACACGCGTAGCGGCCATACGTTACGTGAGGGGTGGCTTTAACCTCTGCTCTAAAAGTAGTGCTGTTTGGGCACAGAGACAAGGCAGCTGCACAGCACGACGAGGACCACGTCGCCTCCATGGGGACACCCACAAGTGACCGTTAACTACCGACACCTCACCACTAAAACAATCCATGCTGGGGACGCTGCGGATTCAGACATCACTCGCTAGCCTAGGGTCAGTATGTATATGAACCAAGGGAACTGCTCCTTTCCCCTTCTCCCCTTAATCCATCACGATGGATTTGGACAGCATTTGGACAGCAGGGAATGCTTCTTCAGCCCTCGAATGCCCACAGGGTGCATCACTAGTTGTCTTAATCCTAGTAGCAGTAATTTGAGCTGTAATACTTCGGAAGCCTAAATTATAACAGTCTGTGTTTTATGTGACTCCACGTTTAGTCTGTTTTTAGATCAAATAAACCCTGTTATATTTGTGTGCATATCTCTGATTTTAGCCACCCTGGATCCTTCGAACCTTCCTGGAACAACCTCCAAAAAAAAAAATCAAGCACAGACCAAGTATGGCCCTGCAACTGAAACACACATGTCAGAATTACGCTGCAGCATAGCGATTTAAGAATCTTCGGTCTAAGTTACATATAAGAGTGTGAAAAACGCTTAGACAATGTAGCCCAAAAAGATCCCTGGACATTACCCAGAACAGACAATGAAGATCCAATTTTGAAATCCACGGATGAGAGAAGTGTGGCAACAAAAACACAGAAATGGAGAAGCAAAGGAAAAGCCGCCAAGCTTTTTTTTTTTTAAAAAAAAAACCACAAACGAACAAAAATTACTTTAATCGCTTACCGCATATTCTTCTGGTGTGACCTTTAGAACATCAAATACCACTGCATCAAAGCTCTTCTTCAGTTCAGCTGAACCTTTGTCACTCAAGGATTCAGAGCTGCTACTCTTCTGCAGAAACAAACAGAAACACTGATGACATTTTGGATTTATCTGCTTCTGTTTTGGTTTTTACACTCCCAAAAGCAAAATTTCAAACATCACTGATCGCAGGATTTTTCTGTTGGGCAAATCATCAATTGAAAGTCAGTCACAGGATGCACTTTCTCCTGACAAAGATCACTAACATCATAGACTCTCAAACTGACTTCGATGGTTTCCAAGGGCATTCCTCAAAACACAACCGCTACATTTCAGCACATGACTGAATTCCTGTTTTGTTGACAGAAAAGTTAACAACAATAACACCACCACCACCGTCACACTGAATTGCAAACAGAAAAAAATACCATATGGTGAGGAAAAAGACATGGGCTGCCCCAAAGCAATAGTTCACAGAGAACAGCGTCAATCTCTTCCTGCCTCTTAGAAACATTTAAAACTGAAAAAAGAAAAATGCAGCGTGAGCTACAAGTGTTCCTGTGGAAGACAGTACAAACAACTTTAGGTTTGATTTTTTTAAGTGCTAGTAATTCATATTTGCAAAGATACCAGATCCCAGAATGTTATTCTGTCAATCTTTACCTACAACACAAAAAAATTAAAACTTTGTATGGAATTAACACTTCATGTTGGTTTCATATATTGTTTTCAGATGGAAACAGTGCTCCTGTGTTGTGAGTAACCACTTCCTCTGGTACAGAGATGCAAACCCAGACTCTTCAGTCCTTACACGACAGCAGGGGTTTTTCCTATGGAGATCCAAGCGGTCACATCCAGATGTACGCTTCAGTCCCAGCCCCAGGCACACGCGCGGCAGAAATACGCACAACAGGTTTGCTAATACTTCGGAGGGATTCAAGAGAAAGAAAACCAGTACTGGTGCACAGAGCTTATTCTCTCCAGTGCTGGCAGCTCCAGCTCAGCTGGCAAAACACAGACAGCGCAAACCAAGAGCTGCCTCAGCTTATGCTGGGGACTGACGGAGACTCAACCCCATCACCCCTGGGATACCGCCCAGAAAGCTACAAACATTAGACTCTGGCCCACATAACAAAGGCACTTCCTGACAGTCTGTGTAGTTCTACAGCTAACGCTGAAAGCTTTCAAGACCGTGGGTATGGGTCACGTACACAACACGCACATGAACGTTCACTTCACCAGACCACTTCTGTGGGAAGGCAATTTCAGCACTGTCACACCGTACTCTGTCACTGTGTCACACTTGCACCACATCTGCTGACGTCAAGGCAGGAGGGAAGACAACACACGGTCACTGATGCCAGTAAACAGTTCTACTGCGCTAACGTGTCCTCCTGAAAACCTAACAAGGCAGTATCTTAGGGCTACACTATGTATTTTGACTTTGGCTTCCCACTCATAGAAACAAGAACATTTTAACATTTGAGGATTCAGACAGCTGAAATGAATCTTATCCATTTTTAAGTACTTTTGTTATCAGGAGACACAAAGAAAATACTCATTTAATCATCAAGTTTGGTTTTTATTAGGCTCTAAAAGCACCATCTCTCTGCAAAGACCTGCCTTTGAAAACCACCAAAAACTCCAAACCAGACAGGCATTTTCAGTAACCAACTTACCTGAGGAAACATTTCAGTTATAAGTCCTCCCTCCTCCCAGTTAGTCAAGATAGGAAAAAAACCCAACCACCTGCTGAAAGCAGATTCACTTAACTTTGCCAAAATATCTTTTACTTGATTTTATCAGACATGATGTAAACATTCAAGACCATCTTGTTGAGTAAAAAGAGAGCTTTCCTCCAAGACAATGTGCCAGTTCCGTGCCAACAAATGGTCAGTCAAAGATTCATCACACAATGACAAGGGAAAGGACAAGAATCTGTACCAAAACAACAGTCTGGGAGATCGATGCCAGCTTTCCTGTTTAAATCTTGACAATACCTGAGAAAATGTGCTGGACATTATGTGATTCCTTTTGATAAAGCAACCTCCAATTTTCCTTCCACCTTGTTTGTGGTCTGCCTCTCTATTTCCATACGCACATGCAAGTGCACAGCACACAGGCAGCTCTGCTAGCAAAACATCTGTAAATATGTACAGGAAACAAGCACCTTCTGTTAAGGTCCAAAGACTCGCCCAAGGAAACAACCGTTTTCAGGACTTTGTGGCTCTCAGCACTACTGACTTCGTAGTGTTCTTGAATCCCTTGGTTTTCAAACAAAAAAATAATGAAAGGGGGAAAAAAAAGCAAATCGACATCCACCATGGTGAAAACATGTTTCACTCTGTGACAAAAGCAATAAAAATAATGTGCATCAGCAAGAACGTAACTGTCTCCCCCAAGCAGAAAGCTCGGGGTATTATTGTACATCTGTACAAGCCAAAGCATTCATACTCAGTCACCCTGGAGAAGACAAACAACGCATCTGGAAACACACACTGAAGGCACATTGTCAGTTCCCTTCATCCCAGTTCCATGAGGCACTAACAAGAAAAAGCAAACAACAAACTTGAAGATGGAGTGAGCTCCAAAGTCTGGGGAAAACAAAACCAAACCAAACCACCAAAACCAGCCAAGTCTTGCGGACCCTCTGTCATCGCTAAGAATTTAGGAACCAGTCACAACTCAACAGCTCTTCATGTGATGCCAGCAAAAAGAACTCCAGAAGTTCTGGTACTAACTTCACCCTGACCCTTCTTTTCCTTAACAAGGAGATGACAAAGGGAAAACTCTATTAACTTCAAAATAAGAGGCATCAGCATGGGAGGCCAATCTCCACTGCTTGGCTGGTGCACACACTCTTAACTCAGGAACTGTTTGCTTCTGGAGGGGAGAAACTTCAGCAGACAAGTCAGGACCCACACCAGTGCCTGAATACAGTCCAAGAGACAAAGGCAACCACCTTACTGCAGTTCTGCTCTGTCTCACACACCCCGCAGTACCTGTCAAAGAAGAGAACATTTCCCACAGGCTTTGCCAGCCCAATTTACTGCCCTAAGAGCATCTATGATTGTTAAAACTTGAGAATAAATGCTTCCTTGTCTGGACGTGGTGGAAGAGAAGATAAAAAAGGCTGCTCTGGCTATGGCAAGGTTGTAAATGCCACCTCATGCTTTATTTCGGTATACAAAGGTCAGACCTTCGTCTCTTCACAGCTAAGCTGGGGCACATGACACCCACACACAAAACAAGAATCTCCTGCACCAGATCTGTGAAAACAAAAACTTACATTTTGGCACCTTTTAAAAAAATTGAGTACTTATTGTCTTAAGTACCCAGTAAGTGACTTCTGTGATCCTTACCTCAGAAGCAGTCGCTGCAATATTAACACCGCTTGACTGTCCGTTCATTAGGTCCATAGTGCCCACACCATTAATCTTCGGCCCTACAGTTACAGCAGCAGGATCATCTCCAAGGCAACTGAATAACCATTCCTACAAAGAGCAAAAAGTATTCAGAAACCATTAGAATCACGTGTTAAACAAGGCTCAGTCTCCAAAATCCATAACAAGAATAAAGTGGCTACACCACCTGGGGCTCTAAACTTTAGATTCAAACACAAGTTCTGAAGTTCCCTACTTAAAAATGACATCATCAACTGGCAGTTCCACTGTGACCCGTTACTCCCTGGCAGAAGGGGCTTTCACAGTCTTCTCCCTACTATTCTCCGTACCAGCTATCAATATGGAAATGTATGCATCAACCTAACTGAAAGTTAGGCTGGGACCATCACATCGTGTATGAGTCTTTTCCTTTGATTACCAGCTTTAAAAGGCATATTCCAGATGCTAACTTTGTTAGGTAACTTTTATGAGAAGGTATCCAATTCCTTCCCACCTTATACGACTACTCACCAGCTTCAACTGAAAATTACCACATTCAAAGCAATTTAAGAGCACAAGTGGAATTTACATTTTTCCCCGCAAGTTCTCCCCACCCAATTTATTATCTAGGGAAAAAAAAAAAAAAGAAAAAACCCCCCACACTCAAAGGAAAATTCCACACACTAACTTTTAATGCAGCCTTGCAAGAATACCATTACTTTTCATTTCCACAGAGAAAAGACTGCAAAGAAACTGAAACCTTTGGCATCTGCTACAAAAACAGTAAGACTACCCAGTGCCTAAGTGGTAGAGAGAGTAAAAATTGGAGCGGGCTGAAATTTTGTGAGATGTTAGTGCCCTCTAGTGTGAAAACGATTATAAATCAGTGTTCATGGGACTGTGTTTATAGCAAGTGCAGCCAGTTCTGAAGTTGCTATTGTTCATGAAAGTCCTTTAGATTTGTAGTTGAACTCAAAACTATTACATGGTCTAATAATAAATGGAGTAACAGGTAACTGAGTCATACCGCATCACAAAATAGTACCACACTTGAGACCTCGACACAACTAAATAAAAAAACCAATGTAATGTTCTATCTCCAGGTGACCTAAACCAGGTGTGGCAGATGAACAAGCCTGGAAGGCAAGAAACCACAATGTTTAAATCATAAAATACCCTCAAAAAAGCAGTAACTTTAAAGTGTCATTGTAGGAAGGCAACACAGAAAAGAAGGCAAGTGGAGAAGGGCCACATTGCCAAGTGCAGTCAAACAAGAGAGCTTTTAGGAGTTTTAGGGTGTTAATAGTCCCCATCTGAACCACGCTCAGTGGTACTTCTGCAGCTCAGCACAGCCATCCCCATTCTACCCTTCCCTGTGGTATTTTTTCAAAAAAGCAGCGGGACGGTCTCATTCACAGAAGATGCCACATGGCGCTTCAACATTACGCTCCCAGCCCATATGCTATAACTAGGATTGTGTTTCCTCCACTAAAAATACACTTGACCGCACTTAGATTTTAGTGGGTATTATACTAACAGACCATACAAAGGGAAAAAACCACCTCATCTTCGGCTTGTGAGCATCACTGCTGTCCTGTCTTTTCCCACCTCAAGTACCCTGTGGATTGTCTCGTGGAATATTTCCAAGTGCTCAGCTCCCCAGTGCCTCTTTCCTACAGCCTTTTCATTTACGGACTGGAAAAGCAAGGAAATAAACCTCTAACTGATGTGTCATAACTTTCATTTATGTAGTGACAGTAGAGGACAGAGGTATCACATCTCCAAAACCAGTTTCAGGCCCTCCATGTCTTCAAAACAGTACACTTGCCCCAATTTAACCTTCACTTCTGCTGAAAAAAACCCTACCATTTAAAGAAGTATGGTTTTTTAACCACTGTAATCATAACGAAAATTGGCACTTTGCACCATTTCATCATACTATCTGGCCCATCATTCTATCATACAAAGTCAATCTTAAACTAAAGGTTATATATTTGACCCTTGTCTCACATAAACTTCAGCTGTTCCCCATACAAACCGGGGGGACAAGGGGGAGAATGGGGGAAGAAGTCTTTCTGACCAAAGGAAAGTGAAAACTGACTTTTTTTTTTTGTGGAGGAATTTGGATGGTGGCATTTAGAAGATATTATGCATGTCACAGAAGCTGGGGGAGATGGCAGAGCAGCCTCAGATAATCATGAGCAAACCGATTCCTCTATAAGCAACAGGGTTAAAGCCCAGTTTCCTAACGATGAGTCTCACATAACCCAAAGGCACCCACACAGAGCCTAGCAACTGCCCCCCACCAGTGCGTCACAAAGGTCTCAAGCCCTACCCTCTGTCCCTTAACACAACAGCTCCCACTTTCCCACCTGTTCCCTAAGCTGTTCGGAGTTTTGTTTACACCTGCCCACCCATTCTGCGTGGCAGACAGACAGACACCCCTGTGCTGCCTGAACACAGCAGCCCATGCTCCTTCACCTAACAGCAGGCTAAATGGGAATGGGGAGCCTGGCAATGAGGGACAGACTTTCCACCTGACAAGACTGTACCTGGAAGGTATGGTCACCTGGTGGTGCACACTGAGCCAGTTCTTTCTTACCCGGTTACTGACTGAAATGAGAACTGCGAGAACTCTGTCCCTTAGTCAAATAGGGTTGAAATTGGCCACCATGCAGAAAAGAGACTCCTAGGAAGCACATAAAATAAAGGGTGGATTTTCTTTTTTTAATAAGTAGAAAATCACTTAGAAAAACATAGATTATAAAATAGAACGCCATCCAGTCAGGCTGTACCATAACAAAGCTGTACACACAGCGATAATTTTGTTCCTAGTGCTGCATTACAAGAGTATGTTTGAACATGTTTCTATTTTTTCCTGACTCTGTGGAGAAACAGTAAGGGGCAGGATTAGGATTGAATTGCTACAAACAAGCATTTATCAACTTTAAAGTTCCAGAATTTGCAACATTTGAGCATCACCCCTCCCATAACAATGGCAAGTCACAGCCACAACTTGAGCCAGTGTATCATTTAAGACAAACACTGAAAAAAGTTCTAACACTGGAATAATTAAATCATTTTCTTGCTATACTACCCTTCCACTTAACACCAAAATAAGCAACAAACAGAGGACACCAAGTAAACAGCAATATCAGAAAGTGATCAACAGCAGAGCTGCTCAGCGCAGCATCACTGGTTGTGTGAAACGACTGCGGCCACGCAGCAACAGCGAGTCACACCGTTCTCTCTGCATGCCCTATGTATCCAGCTACACAATGGAATTACACTGGAGTGATCCGAACTACCAGTCTGCTTCTCCTCTTCCATTTAATAAATGCCTTTGTGCCCAGACAGGCACTAAATACAGAGCTGAAAGCAGTTCATACGACACAGAAAATACTTCAGCATGTATTTCTGCCAACCTGAAGCCTGGACACACTATGTGGTATCGTCCTACCTCTTCATGCCATGCAAAAAGAAAACTAAAAATACTGATAAAAGATTCATCATACCCAAAGAATGAGAACATATAGACCAAGCAGGGTCTGCTGTCTTCAACGAGTCTGAGTTTTTTCTGCAAATTCACCCATTCGATGACCATTCCATTTCAGCGCCTGCCCTATAAACCCAGCAAACGGAAGGCAGCTTGGTAGACAAATGCCAGGGCAATGTGCCCACCAAGCTCAGGAACAGTGCGGGGTGTGACTGACCACAGCTGCTGCAAAGACACTGACTTTATCTCAGCACAAAGGGGACCAGAGGGTGGCCTTTGTTTTAGATAAACCGCTGTGTCAGTTGAGCAGATCAACTGACTGCATTACAGTTGAGGGAATCCACTCGTGGTGTAAATGCTTCTCCTCGAGTTCATTGAAAAAGTGAATGTCCCCGAGTGAGCCAGACCAGTGCGAGGGAGTGAAAGTGCGTACAAAAACTACGTAACTGACAAAGGAATTTCATAGACAGCAAGAGCCTTGAGCTGGCTTCAACCCACGTAGTTCCTTCCCAGTGACTGGAGATGCCCAGCATCGTGACAGTGAGCATGTCCTACAGGCCAGTGATGGGGCTCACACTGCTACTGAGTTCAAACTCCATACCGCAACTGCTATACTTTGCATTGGTGGTGTGATTTCAGTGTACTTTGTATCGCTCTGCCAAATCAGAAATCCCCTGTAACACCAACTACCTTCAAATAGTACATTTAATATTAAACATTACACCCTTTGTGCGTGGAATATCTGAAAGAACCTGGTCCGAGAGTTAGGTGCCCAACAGGACACCTAAGCCTAACTCCCTTCCGTGGCATAGGGATAGTCTTGTCTCAGCTCGGGTCAAGCGCTATCCCAAAAATATGCTGTACAAACAGCATTTTAAAAGATGACCCCAAAATAACATTAAAAACTTCCTGCCCAGGACAGTACAAAGCCTTAGAGGAAACAGCCAGAGCTCAATTTCATGAACAGCTCAAGAGTCGTGATGACCAATATCCTCTTTGTTCTCATTCATAACATGGGTACAACATGTCATTTGTTTTGAGGACAAATCCCCATGAAGAAAACAGAAGTGCCTTGCAAAGATTATGATCAACTACAAATGTACAGTCACTACCAAAGGCTTTGGGGGCCAAAGAACAAGAGGAACAAAAAAAAAAAAAAATCAGTTGCAGACACAATCAACCTGAGGCCCTGATCTTGTGGAAACTCTCACTGGTATTTTGACAAACGGTACAGAAAAAGCTATTTCTTTCTAAACGAGGAACAGAAACTTCTTTGGCTTCACTGCACACACAGTACAGACTGGCTAGATTCAACTATTCCACCCCAGGGCCTCAAGTCACTTCAGGGAAGTCTTGGAGCCACTGACTGAATTCTAATTCTGGATCTGGGCCCTTGGAGCCTTTGTTAGAAGTGTGTTTATTCCAGCTCTGCTTGATGCCTCCTAAATTAACATTGCTTTTAACCACTGAAGGCAAGGTAGACGCGGTAGAATCACTTTGTGGAACCACTGCAGTACCTTGGATGCCTCACTGCCCTTTTGATCAGAAATTGTTAAGTACAAAACAGGCCAATTAATCTATAGTTCCTTCCCATAGAGGCTCTTTCTCGTAGCTCTGTATTACAACTGCTCATTTTGCACGTGGTAGTTCCTACCTCACATGAAGAACATCCAGAAAAGCTTGTGCACACAGGGAGTGTGTCAGCAGCAAAGGCTCATATTGCCCAATACCGAAGAAAGATTACTCATCTGCCGGCTGCGTGTTGTCTGTTGTAGAACAGGAAAGACTCGGGAAGCAGCACAAAGCTGCGCTGTGATAACAAGAGTCACTAGGGGTACTGCAGTGGGGGAAAAAAACAAAATAATAAAATCTACAGTAGTCTGAGCAGACCACAAGGCTTTTACCAGTCCTGGTGTAAAGAGAAATGCATGGCCTCCTCCTCTTGCCCCT
>NW_010387704.1:111712-125467 GCF_000710305.1 Buceros rhinoceros silvestris
TCCGCAGGAGCTATAGACAGACAGGTAAAGCCAGAAACACGTTTAAAGGCAGGAAGAAAAAAGCTGATTGTCTAAAAGACAAAAGCAGAGATAACTGCTAAAAAACCCAACCCGAACCAAAATAACCATGAACAAAACACGTTAAAAAAAAATACACACCCCACACTGAAACAAAAAGCACCACACAGAAAAGCCCCACACAGAAAATCCCCACAATTAATCAGAAAGTCAGCAACAAATAGGGGACAGGGCAAAGAATGTTCACCCAACTACGAAAGATTTTGTCAAGTCAAACTGAATTTCACCTTCCAAACAATATTACAGAATCACAGAACCATCTCATTGGAAGAGACCTTGAAGATTACTGAGTTCAACCGCTCACCCTGCAGCGCCAGGTCACCACTACACCATGTTAAGTACACTCTGCCCTCAGCACCTCATTTACACATCTCAAACCCCTCCAGGGATGGGGACTCCTCCACCGCCCTGGGCAGCCTGTGCCAATGCTTCACAACCTTCTCTGTAAAGAAGTTCTTCCTGATGTCTAACCTAGATCTCCCCTGGAGAAGCTTAAGGCCACTTCCTCTAGTCCTGTCACTTGTGACATAGGAGAAGAGACCAACCGCCACCTCTCTCCAACCTCTTTACAGTGGTTGTAGACAGCAATAAGGTCTCCCCTCAACCTCCTTTTCTCCAGGCTAAACAAACCCAGTTGCCTCAGCTGTTCCTCGTAAGACTTGCTCTCCAGATCCTTCACCAGTTTTGTTGCCCCTCTTTAAACATGCTCGAGCACCTCGCCATCCTTTTTGAAGTGAGGGGATCAAAACTGGACACAGCACTCAAGGTGTGGCCTCACCAGTGTCCAGTACAGGAGAGCAATTGCTGCCCTACTCCTGCTGGCCACGCTATTTCGGATACAAGCCAGGATGCTGTTGGCCCCCTTGACCACCTGGGCACACTGCTGTTAACCAAAACCCCAAGGTTCTTTTCTGCTGGGCAGCCACTCTTCCCCAAACCTGTATCATTGCAGGGGGTTGTTGTGACCCAAGTGCAGGATCTGGCACTTGGCTTTATTGAATCTCCATTGGTCTTGGCCCATTGATCCAGCCTGTCCTGATGCTTCTGTAGAACCTCCTGACCTTCAAGCAGATAAACATTCCCACCTAAATTGGTGTCATCTGCAAACTTACTGACGATGCAGGGGGCTGAGGTGGCTGAAACGCAGGACTTGACACTTGGCCTTACTGAACTTCATACTATTGGCCTTGCCCCATCGATCCAGCCTGTCCAGATCCCTCTGTAGAGCCTCCTGATCTTCAAGCAGATCAACACATCCACCCAATTTGGTGTGATCTGCAGACTTGCTGAGGATGCACTCAATCCCTTCATCCAGATCACTGGTAAAGATGTTAAAGAGGACTGAGCCCTGGGGGACACCACTGGGGAACAGCCACCACTGGATTTAGCTCCATTCACCACCACTCTCTGGGCCCAGCCATCCAGCTAGTTTCTTATCCAGTGGAGAGCAGACTCATCCAAGCCACAGGCAACCATTTTCTCCAAGAGAATACTGTGGGAAACGGCATTACTAAACGGCCTTACTAAAGCCCAAGTAGACAACATCCACAGCTCTCCCCTCATCCACTAAGCGCGCCATCTTGTCACAGAAGGAGATCAAGTTGGTCCAACAGGACCTGCCCTTCATAAACCCATACTGACTGTGCCTAATCACCTGGTTGTCGTGTACATGCCGAGTGATGGCAGTCAGGATGATCTGCTCCGTGACTTTTCCCGGCACTGAGGTCAGCCTGACAGGCCTGGAGTTCCCTGGGTGCTCCTTCCAGCCCTTCTTGTAGATGAGCATCACATCGGCTAACCTCCAGTCAGTTGGTACCTCCCCCATTAGCCACGACTGTTGGTAGATCATGGAAAGTGGCTTGGTGGGCACTTCTGCCAGCTCCCTCAGAACCCTTGGGTGGATGCCCAAACAAAAAAACCTCAATTGGTTACTGCACTGTCAGAGTAAAGATAGTTTGTACCCAACATTATAAAAGAAAAACGAAAGCCACCTAAACACAATTTAATTCAGTTTTCAGTAAGCATAATACTATGAAGATGCAAAACTGATAAAAACAGAAACTGCCACAGCAGAGATGAAATAAAGGCTCAGGCAACTGAATATAAGCCCATCCTGCCACAGGAAATGTATCATTGAAGATAATCAAATCACGGACCTAAAATTTCACATACTACAAAAGCTCCAGTCAGAGACATGGATGTTGGCAAAGCATGTGATAAGCTGCCGCTAGTGAAGACTGAGATGAAAGACACTGCTAGAAGACACACACGGGGTAGAGACATAATGAAAATGAGAGACAGAGGAGCATAACATTAGAGTAGGAAGAGGTTTCCACTCAGTTATCAAATATGTAACACCAGGACAAATATGACGACAACATTTGGAAATACTGCAAAATAACCTAATACAGGACAAATAAAACTATCCGATGGACAGAAAGAATGAAAAGTGAAGGTCAGTCATTAAAGGATCATTTGGATTGATTCCTGTAAAATTTCTGCTATGAATTTCAGCGCATCAGCTGGAAATCTGCACAAGGATAGAGCTGCCATCTTTAAATATTAGGGGGACAACAAGGAGTACGAATCAAATATAAATTTATGGTCAAAATCAGAATACAGCAATCAGGTTCTTGAACAGTTTCCAGAAAACAGTACTAAAACGAAAAAAAAACATAGCTGCTTCAGTTGACACTAGACTCCTCCCTGAAAGAAATCGTGCCACACGGCAGCTGCTCAGCAGTACAGCTAACCTAACGCAGGCGCCTTCTTTCACGGTTTGCTGAGTCCTGCGGCAAACTCAAAGCACTTCCGTGCCCACAGAACTCAAAGTTATGCCACACATCCACTCTTCCCCTAAGCATCTGTTGCACAACAGTCACAGTAGTATCAGCTGCTTTAAGCTCCAAGACAGGTGAAATTAGAGTCCACAGAATAGCAACAAATAGAACAAAAATCCTTTTATTTGGTTTCACAATGAAGTTTTATATTACAAAAAAGTTTAAATATAGTCCTTAATTTATATTCTCTTACCCTAGAAAAGGCTTTACCTGGACAAACAATTAAATGAAATTATTATTTTTTAAGATGACGCTACCCACAAAGCACTTGCACTATCATGTACGCACTCACATTCTGGACAACAAAATCATCTTATTGCTGCTTTTATTATGCACCTCCTTCTCTGACTTTGGGGGCAGGAGAGGAGAGAGAAAAGAAAGAGGTAAAAGGTAATACATAGTAAGGCCCTGTCTCATCCATGTCTTACTCGGCTTCCAGTTATCAAGATCCTTTCTTCATGGTGCTGCAGTACCCAGTGCTCTCCCCTGTAATCTCAGGCACTGGTACAACTCATAGCTTCCGTTTCCTCAGATGACCAAGGAAAAAACCTCAAAAATCCAAGCAAATATCCTGCTCCAGGGCACAAGCTACTTGTTTACCAAATATTACTACAAAACCCAAACTATTAGCTCAGCCTGTAATCAACTTGCCACAACAATAAAGAAGTTCAGCTCAAAATGGTTTTTAGAACTGGTTACACACAGATAGAAAGGAGATCCTTACCGTTCTGCCTGCCGCCACTCACGAGCCGGCTACACCCAAGGGTTAACTGGGAGATACTGCAGCACAAGGCAGCAAGTTCTAGCACTAGCATCGGTACGCAGCTGCAAGCAGTGGCGGGTCCTGGCCTTCACACAACGCAGGCATGAATCAAGCAGACGGGAAGAATCATCCCAGGCAGCAAATGGAGGGAGTAAGCCAAAACTGTGAATATGTGCAGATGCTAATTAAGCTTTGCCCGGGGTTGCAAGAGGTTTGCTTTCTTCCAACAAAAGGTCTCTCTGGCAGAGTTTGAACGTTGAACGACAAAATGTAGGTTCACTAAGTAAATAAGTGCACTGGAACTGCAGAAGTTTCTGCTCACAGATGACCAGGTTCCCAGAGCTGCTCTCTTCAGTGACCACCTACAAGCTTGTACTCCACTTTGCCATTATTTCTAAAGACATTGCACAGAATAATGTTTTATTGCTTTGGATCTGGCTAGTATTATTTTACAATTGCTATCAGAACAGACTGAACACCTGAAGTTAGGCTGCGTGGGTTGGTTTTCCTCTCATACACTAAAAGGGTAAACATTAGGGAACCAAATTATTTCAGCACAGAAAGTACATGGAGTATAATAAGGTTTTGCCCTCCTCAGTGTCCCTCTCCAGAATTCAACCCTACCAGCAGTTTAGCCTGTCTGAGCAACATTTCTTCACATATCTGAAGAAGAAATCCAGGCTTGCTCTGTCAGGAACCGGAGGCGGATCCGTCCTCACCCCAAACACACGAGACAGGAGAAATCATAACCAAGAGACATTTTTGAAAGACAGGAACTGATATTTATTTCTGTGCATAAGAAGTAAAAAGAGGGCAAAGAAAATAAATCAGAATGCTTTAAACTAGAAGCGAATGTTCTTAATTAATCAGGCAGCTGTGCAAGGTGATAACCTCTCCACAGAGGGGAGCTTCAGGACCCAAACAGGTACACACTGAGTTTCTGCGTGCTCTGTTTCTGGCTAATGTCAACCACACACTAATACGGAAGAATTATTACAGACTGCATATGAACAAAAATACCACAACATACTCACTGTGAAAAGCCTCTAGAAGCTGCCTTTTATATTCTTAGTTTGAAATTTGTTTTGTATTTTGAATAAGGCAACACTGAAAATTCCAGCAGCAGACAAACTTCAAGAAAATAATGGATTCATGTGAGTGACATAACTTCTTTCCAAATACAAATAGAACTCCACAGGAAGAAGATTTGGGGAAAATATTCGAATAAAATTTGATGTGCAACTGCACACTTGCAAGTTCTGAAACAGAGATGACAACTGACAGCATGAGCTTTGTTACTGTCAATAGGCTACAGGAACTCTGTCGCCAGCAAAAGCATACGTAAGAAAAAACAGTGATGAAGATTGAGACTGAGGATCTAGACTCAATATTCTGTGTAAGCTACACTTCACACGTAGATGTAAAGAAAACTTAAATATCCATGGAACTCATCAAACAATGGCATCTGTAGGCATTAAGTACTAGAGTCAAAATTGTGAGGAGCCAAATCAAAATAAACCATCCTAGGACAGATTTTTAACAAGCGAGCGATGACAAAGTACCAACTGTTGCTGAGTAACAGACTCCAAAAGCACAGGATTAAATACTCAGAACACACACTTGCCTCATACAGTAAGACAAAAAAGATTTACATTTAGGGAAATGGCAGCAAAACTCCTCCCACATCAAATGCCTAACTTTCTCATTCAGGAAGAAGAAAATACTGTTGAAAGAACATTTCACCCTATTTTTGGTGAAGCCATTAATAGACAATGAGGATCTTTCTTACTAAGACACAAAATATCTTAGCGTGTTTTAAAATTCAGCTTTCAGAGAGATGTGTACAGTCTTTATCAATAACATCTGTGATGACAACACTTCGATGATGTTCTCTATATAATTATCCTTTTTTTAACCTCACGCATCAATATGGAAGTTTTCACCGTTGTTATAGAAATGGTACCAACAGGAGAAAACCTGACAGCATATGAATTGCCTGTATTTGGCATGCTGACTATTACATGGGACTACTACAGATGTCCGGGACAGAGAGCTGGATTTTCTGCCTCCACAACTGCCCCCTGCATTTGTTGAGGAAAGCGTGTCAAGCTCAGAGCATCCAACTTCACAAGCAAACAATACACAAACCAGTTATTTATCCATCCAAGCATCAACATCTTTCCCATATTTCTAACTCCCTTTGGAAGAACCTCAATAAATCAGGCAACTAGTGACAGAGGAGGTAAAGATCCAAATACCAATAGTTTAATATTTAATACTTTTCTTCACCAAAGACCAGTTGGTAACTGCTGACCACTAGAGTATCTGCCTATTAAAACACCATACACAAACAGCAAATCCAAATTAATTCACACAAATCCAGGACTTCAACCAACCAAAGAGATGTTGGAATCTCATTTCAAAGGTTCAAGAATGACCAGATAACTCCATGGAGGATCTGTCAGCTGGCCCAACCAGATATCAGTGACCTACTCAAAGCACCTGACATTGGAGACCAAGTATGTTTGCTTCAACGGAAATAATTTAGAATTCGTATTTTCATGAAGGAGGGTAGTATATTTTTAAGAAGGTATTGGAAATTTTTCTTGTTATCAAAAGAGAAACTTACTGTAGGTTACAGGGAAATCTTGTCTCTTTAGGTACTCAAGGCAGACAGGCATTTATCTGAAGGCCTGGAATTCTGGTATGCCCGCCTTACTACTTGTGCCCTGAGAACAACAGTTGAATCACCAAAAAAACTAAATCCAAGTTCAGATAAATGGACAGTATAAATGAGAACCCTGCTGGAGTTATCTCTACGCCATCTACCTACATTATTGATGAAAGGATCTGCTCTAAAGAAAGAACGACATAGTAGAGTCAGAGTAGAGTAGGAGTTTGGAGAACTCGTAGAACTGATACAAAATACAAAGTTTTCCAGAAGACGTCAAAAAGACATGCCAGGAAAGGAGAACATAAACCTGGACGGTTTGCTGACGTTAAAGAAGTAAATGCAGAAGATAGATGCGTGTGCACGATGCTGACTGGCCTGCAAGGTTTGGCAGACACAGAAAGGCAGTAGACACTTCAGCCAAGTCAGAACAGCTAAACATGTTCAAAACAGGGACAAGCACTTTCTTCCAGCTCTCAGAGAAAGCACGAGGAGTTCCGGTTTTTTAATAGGCCTTTAAGAGCATGGCAACTGCTGACAGAACAGCAGCATTTGCTGGTCTTCTCAGTGTCAAGTTCCTTTCATTTACCCCACACGCAGATTCCAGTTTGCCTTCAGTAGAGGCTGTCAAGCGGAATTTTTAAGATTATTCCAGCCCTACGAACCCTGCACAGTAAGTTCACAAGTGCTATCCTATCCAAATTCTACTTGGATATTGGAGGTATTCAGCGGACAACTGGATAATTGTTTCCTAAACATCTCCTTCAGCTCACCAAATGCAGCTGTGTCCATCTGCCAAATCACGGGTGCATGCATTAAAAAGTGATTTAAGTGCAGATACGTATAAGCCAAAAGCTTGGGTCCAAGCGCAATGACAGAGGGACACCCCGTACACGACATTGTTTCGATAGAGATCCTAATGCACCCACCAGGAAGCTTTTCTGTCCTCTGGCAGCAAACCGTGCAGGAATTCTCCCCTCAATTTTGCACAAAAGCCTTTTTCTCCCCCTGGTCCACAGAGGGGAGATCATCTGCCCCAGACTGATCTAGAATACTGGCATACTCCTAAGCATCAGAGATTAGCCATTCTGGACAAAGCAACAAAAGCTAATTCTTCACCTCACCTAAAGGAAAATACATCACTTCTTGGAGGTGCTGTCGTGCTTTGTATTGCTGCCTTAAGAGCTTTAGTTCCAAAAAAAAACCAAAAAACAAAAAACAAAACAAAAAACACAAAAAACCAGAAAAACCAAAAACCCCACTTTCAGTCACCCAAATAAATACACAGCTTGGCCAAGACAAGTATTTTTGCTGTCACACAAGATTCATCTTGAACGGGAGGTAAAACATGAAAAAAGGCCACGACCAGTACAGAGAAGTGAAAGGGTCTGAGGAACAGTTCCTAAGTATTTGAAAGCAGTAGCCTAAGTTACAGTTTGGACAAGGATTTGATACTGCTTCACCGTTATTGACATTAAACGTCCTTGTCCTGGAGGTACAAGGCAATCTGTCAACATAAGAAGCACAAGTGGACAATGCATACCAAACAGGGAGTAGCCTTGCTTGAAGCAACAACAAAAATAAAAAAGCTCAGTGAAGGGAAAGCTGTGCTGAGAAACAGACTGAGCTGGGAGAGCAAGACAGGGAACCCAGATGCCAGCAGGACATTTTGTTGCCCTGCGGAGGCCCACCGCAGCCCACAGGCTGCCAGCTGGAGAACCCTGGTGTGCAGAATCATGCGCTTTTAAATTCTGCACCATTTAAGCATTTTTAATACCCAATTGAGAGTTTAAGAGAGGTTACCTTAACACTGCCACACTGCGGCAAGGCGTGAATTTGATTTCCAGTTCAGGGATTGTGTAAATTTGCAATTCCAGAACGTATTCTTTGATTTCATACACGATATATTAAAATACTGCAGTATTTTCAAATGGTTCTACTAACAAACTGTCTTTGCCATGCCCTGAGCAACACTGTGAACTAGATGACCCCCATGTCATCCCTAAAGTATTCTGATGCTCCAGTAGAAAGAAAACACAAAAGGCATTAATGATCTAATTAAAACAGTGCGGGTGTTCAGAGAGAAAAGAATATCCAAATATACTGATCAAGCAGAATCAAACTACTACCTTACAGCAGCCTTCCACTACTCAAAGGGGACCTACAGGGAAGATGGGGAGGAACTCCTTAGCAGGGAGTGTAGTGACAGGACAAGGGATAACGGTTTCAGATTGAAAGATTTGGTAAAATTTTTCAAATACTTCAAAATAAACACAAAGAAGATCCTGCAGAATAGCCGCAGAAAGCCAATTTTAAATGCATCACTCCAAGCAATCCACTTGTAGCATGGGTACGTTCTAAGCAGGAAAAGCAGCGCTGCCATCTGCTCAGAGAGCCCAGATGAAGCTGTCGTTCATGTGGCCTTCCCCTTCCAAGGGTAACAAGCACCGGAAGTAGCTCATAGTCTGTTTTGTCCTTCCTGAAAACATCAAAGAAATGCAACACTGCCATACACAGCTTGGGAGGCGAGAAAGCCTGTGGACCCCAGAATGAGAAATGAAGCGTACTGGCAATGGAAGAAATCCATAATCAGGAACGGGAAAGAAAAGCTGCGACCTCTCATGTTGTGGAATGGAGTCCAATGAGCAAGCAACAGCAAATCAGCTGGGTCTCGCAGAGGGGCAGAAGCAAAGGGAGAGGATGCGCAAGCTCTGTCTGCACCTACTTCGCCCAGCCCTGCTACATCTTTGGGAAAAGGTTTCATTGTGTTTTGATGCTTGGTGATACTGCAACACTTCATGGTGCCACCGCCATGAGATTCAACTGATACTGCCCTTGAGGATTTGGAAAATCTGAAATACTAATAATAATTTGGTGGAAAAAATGAATACATGGGTAAATTTTTCTACAGTTAACAAAAATTCTATATTTTAAGTAAATAAATCCAGATCCTTCAGTGTTGTCTCAAAGCCAAGATCATCTCTATTAGTAAAAAAACCCTACAAAAACACAACGCACAAATTACTAATTCATTTCCCCATTCTATTCTACCAGGAAGTGAGTTGTCTCCTACCTGGTAAAAGAATGGTCAAAAAAAGTATCTTGGCTGTACTTTAAAATTGTTTTTCAGGTTAGTTTGATATACAGCTTGCCAGGTTGGGGAGATTCATTTTGGTCATGAATGTTACTCAAACATAAAGGAGAGTCAACCACATCGCAAATGGAGTATTTGTACCTTATTGTTGAGCCACCACTGGAGTCTCTAGCCACACCATGGCTAGTGCCAATTTGGTAGCTATACTATAGCTATAAGTATAGCTATAAGTTAGCTATACTTTTGAAACAGCTTTATCACTTAAGAGCTAAGATATTTTAATGAGCTACACACTTATCTTCTCCTACCTCCAAGACAACACAGAAAAACAACATCAGCAAAAACAGCAAACACAGCTACCAGTTTAAACGCAACATTCATACCGTGATTTACAGCATCCTTCTAAGAATCTAGTTTTCTCACAATCAACAGAGCAGGGTTTTCCAGCGGAGTTGCACATGGCTAATAAACACCATAAATGTGATAGAGTCATCAAATAACAGGCAGTGGGGCTGCTCTCCCACAGAGACTGCCCCAGAAGCCAGCTCGCTCACTGACGAATGAAGCAAACTCAACATCAATTCACTCTGGGATCCAACTGCGTGCTCAACGCAGCCCCCCAAAAAAGAACACAATTTGCAAATGCCATCTCCAGCCTAGGCAAGAACCCTTTTTCTCTTCCAAGATGTGTTTTCTGATGTTGAGGGCTGCTACATTGAAAAAACGGGGCCTCCTCTGCATTACAGAGGATGCCAATTACGCGTTTCAAAAGATGACGATTTTCTTCCTGGAAGCAAAGCACTTCTACCAACATTAGAAGAATCATAAATACAGAAAAAGCTGCAAAGAAATGCTGATCAGGATCAGCCAGACTAATGATAAGATCATAGAAACACTCCCTGCTGCCCTAGGGGAAAAAAAGAGATCCAATTCCATTAGTGCCCTGGAACGTAATAGGGAAAGGTAACGCCAGAGAGAGACAAAAACCTCTGTTACTGAAGTCCATCACTTCTCCTCACCTTCCCTCTCTCACTCTGACAAGTACAATCAAGAAGATAGCTGTGACATTCAGTATGAGTCCATGCAGAAATCTGACACCCAGAAGCAACCCAGAAACCCCAGCACATCCCAGGATGACATCCCCTGTCACGCCTGTCCATGGCCTTTAACTCCGTTATGGTCTGGTTCCATTTTCCATTTAAAATGAGCACTTCCCAGAAAGACGGAAAGAAAAAGTATGTAAAACAATAGGGGTTTTTCCCAAGTCAAGCTAACTTTTTAAATAAGTACGTACAGCTGAACTTTTCTACAATACACTTTTGTTTACACATAAATGAGGGATTTCACAAAGGTTTTGTGGTCTCAACAGCTTAGCAAGATATCTTTCATGTTAGTTACTTGCATTATTTATCAAACAAGCCTCCCCTCTTCGCAGTATCACTTAACACGGGCTAATTAGATTTTTAGGTCTAACTTAGCATAACACAACTCACTTCTTGAGTTCTATTACGATATAGATCTGCACAACAGATGTCTCATCTTCCTAAGCTATCCTGTATGAAAGTCTCTTAGGCCTCAGCAATACCCTTTCAATTAACGTTTTTTTTGTCTTATAACTACATTATAAAATTCAGATCAAGAACTATTTCTCCACAAAACTCACTAGCCTCAAATCATCAGTGCATACACCTTTGTTGCTTTAAGCTGGTTTAAGAACTCATACCCACTTCGTATATATTCACTTTGGACTCCTACCCAGCACACGCTGTAAGTGGGAGCACAACTCTGCTCCCACACCCACGGATGTTCCAGTTTTCTCCCGTAAGCTAATCAAATTGAACAGGGAAGTTACACAATTTCACGGGACAAAAAACAACTCTGAGGCTTTTGGTACTTTTCCCCAGATGCCCTGGAATAATGTCACGTTAAATATTTTAAAACTTTTCATTGTACATATAACAAATCCCATGTAACACAAGTATATGTTTAGTGCTTTTCCCTTTCCTAGTCATAAGGCATTCGTTATGAAAAAGAGAAGAAATTAAAGCAGTTCTGATTGCTGTCTCTAACAAAATTTTTTGACACCTCTTCAACGAGCGCTGAGTAGTATCTCACACACAGATTTGTACGAATGCTTCTTTTAAGAGACGTTCAATTACCTTCTCTGGAACATGAACTAGGTCCTCCTAATGCAGAAGCCTTTCCACCACTGACAGCTTCAGAAGAAAGACAAGATTGACTTTTCAGAAGCATTAAACACAAGTCACAGCATGAAATACAGGTTGAGTTCTGTCATGACACAGACTAATTCACATGAAAAAGAAAAGTCGGCAAGCTAATCGAGTACACAGGCAAGCCATTAGAGGCAGAGGCTGAGGAAGGCCATCTGCAAGCAGGTCCTAAAGCCTGCTATCTGCTTTGGAATAGCTGCCATTCTTCAAAAGTAAAGAAATACTGCACCTCAAAGGCAGTTTTTCCACTTCTTTAGTATGACTCTAATGTGCCTTCAACTTCATAAAACATTGTACCACCTCAAGTGAAAACAGTATCAAGTGTGCCTTTTTGTTTGACCTCCTGACCACAATTCAGTTAACATCATTTTTCTCTCCAGATTCCTTTATAAGTATTCTGGGTGGGCACTGGTGGGGAACACTTGAATAGATACGGCTGGTAGAGCTGAACAACTTCCACAAACAAAACAACTTTCCGCCAGATTAGCTAGATCTACTCAGGAGTATATGAAAAAAATACTCAAAGAATCACTGCGATCAACTGCAATTAGATTTGGAACTACTACCTTTGGAATATTTGTAATGAAGACCTCGTCCGGCGTAAGAGAACACATACTTGTTTAAAGTATGGTTAGAAATTATCTATTACATGACTGGAAATGCCACACACAAGACTGAATCAGAAAGAAAGCTATTGTTAGTAAGGAGAAAAGCACTTTTAGCAAGGCATATCATTAAGAGTAGCAAAATCTGTTATCAAAGAGTTATCTGGCAAAATCTGTTCAAAATAAATCCAAAATAGACCCAGACTTGGAAGAAAAAAAAAGAAGAAATTATGTATGATCAATAGGGCAACCAACCAGCAAAGGATGGCTACGAGCACTCTTCACACAGGAAGTAGCAAAAGCATTACTACAGAGGGACATTTGTTATTATCATATAAATATAATGGAAAACAGTTTCATCAGAAACTGCAAACCTGACACCATGCATGCATGGCATATTAAAAAGTAAAAATAATAATAAACTCTTACTAATGTCATAAAATCTAGGTAATGCTTCTCCTTACCCTACCTTAAGGCAGACCTGCAAGGCCCAGGTTTTATTTGGCCCTAACAAACATCTCAAGTTTCAGGCTGCTCACTGTCCACCACCACATTCACAGTTCCCAGAAGCACAGGGTTAGTGCTGCGAAGAAATCCTAGTGTGCTGCGAAGAAATCCTAGTGTGCTGCGAAGAAATCCTAGTGTGCTGCGAAGAAATCCTAGTGTGCTGCGAAGAAATCCTAGTGTGCTGCGAAGAAATCCTGCTAAACTTTCAGTTAATTTTGCACTCTAAGCTCCAGACGATACTTGGCAGACCACCTGCACGGAAGGACTGAACTCAATAGATTCTACTCTCCTTGTACACTACTACTCTTCAAAATGCCTGTTGGTTTATTTCTAGAAAAGTTTGATCAGTAAGAATGTCAAAATATTTAAAGTACTTACTAGACAAGCCTGACAACTAACGCCCAAACAAATTGGTCAGCCTGGAAGTACGTGACTACTACTCTCAAAATAAATGAGAGCTGCCACTACTCCTGTACACTTACCAGCAAAGCACATGGGGAAACCGGCTGGTAACCAAAGGCAGGGCTGTGGCAGAGCAGTCTGGCCTTGATAGCAACAGCAGCACAGCCCAGGTGCCCTTTAACCACACAGAGAAAGTTAATGACATGACAGAGTAGGAGTGGAAATAAAATTATTATGAGTCATCCACTTAACCGTATGCTTTATCAATACACCTCACGATATCAGAGTTACCAGTTAGTTGACTGCACAAAACAGTGATGCATTAATGGGAAAGAGAGCAGTCCAAATCCCTGGGCCATTTTTTCTTTTATATACTTAGCACTGCAACAATTTCTGTGCATTTTGAAACGCAAAGTGTAGACCTAAGAAACTGTCATGCTACCAGCATTCTAACACTTGACACCAATAAGCTGACTGACCCCCAAAATACTCTACAGGCTTCTGGATCAGATTTTGCTTGATCAGACAAATGACTGTTACTACCATGCTTCCAGTAACACCATC
>NW_010387704.1:125585-131874 GCF_000710305.1 Buceros rhinoceros silvestris
AGCCTACTGTGAAAAATCCAATGACTGTCAAGTTTCAGTCTATGTAAAAGGAATTTTCAAAAATGTCACAAGGATCCCATAGTGCCTCAAATATTTCTGCATGAAAAGTCAAACTAAGAAGTTTTTCCCAAGTTCCCAGACTCACAAATCTAGCTAAGGATTCAAGAGCAAGCTCAGCTTGAGCTCTCATACCAGAAATCAGCACTCCACAAGCTCCGCTACAACCAAGGGGACAACGGATCCACTTAACTGATTTCAGATGGTTTATGGGAACTCTGATTTTGTACTTGACAGTCACCTCCACCACTACTCGATTTTTTTTACTCCCTTCTCTGCCGTGACACCAGGGCAAGATTTTGTGTGGCTGAAGAGTAGACAGTTTGGGGTAACTATCAAACCGAAAAAAAATACAAGGAAAAGAAGATTCTTAGCTTCTTAGGTGATACAGCTCACTCTACTAATATTTCTGCCAAAGCAGCATGCAAAGTAAGCAGTCAATAAACAAGCTGCCCCACTGCATGTGGGGTCACAACCTAATTCAGTTACAAACCAATTTAAATCAGTTACAACTGTGGAGGAGCCCAACTTTATCAAACAAGTAACAGAACTTAACAGCAACCAGCAGACCAAACTAACAACTTGGCAATAAACACAAATGGACTAGAAACACAAGCTTGTAAAGAGTTCAACAACTTGAGTTTTACCTGGAAGTAACAAGTCCACCTCTGCTCACATGCCTCTTCAGGTATAAAATCATACATGAAGCTTACAAAAAATAACCATCTTAGAAAATCAAGACTTTCAGCTTTTCATTGGAGGCTTCTAGCTGTCTGTACCTCAAGCTGAAAAGGCTGCATCACAGCAGAAAATGAGCTTTGCACTAGTCCTGTTTATTCACTTATTGGTCCAACTCCAGTCACTCTGTGATGTTATACCGCTTACTCTAAATCTAAATGAAAATATAATACTATAGCACAGACAATTATCCCAACTCTGGGCACCTTAATGACGTGATAAAAGCAATCCAATTTACAAACTGCATTAAGATCACTTTTTTCAGGATCTCTGCCAGTTCTTTCTAGCCATTATTATCTAAGAAATATACCTTCCACTTTTAAAAGAGATCAATATTCTTCTTCGCCAGCACCATCAATCTGAGCCTGTCTCAATGAGAACAAATTTCATTGTCTCAAAGTTATCCCTTAATGAATAATGAGGGAGGCACAAATCAAACAGCTTTTAATGCCACTCCACTACAACGGTCATAGAGTTGATAGCCAGGCCTAGGTCACTCCAGATTGACTTGACTGCTGCCAATACCACAGCTCCGTTAAAGAGAAAAAGAGGTAACACATACATATCCCAGAGCATCAGCACCACTGACTCCTACTGAGACGGCTCTAAACCAACAAAACCTGCTGCACCATGTTTTGCCTCCATATCACCTTAAAATGGAATTACAGCATGAAAGCACATCTCCAGCTGCTCCTCCGCAACCCGTTACACATTTCTTCTCCACCACTCGCAAGTAGCATCAGTGACGAGCTCCAAGAAATTACTAGATCAGACCAAGCACTCCGGCAGAGGACACCATAGCAAGCTTAACAATCACGCTCTGCCTCTTTGGCACTTCCTCCTATCCCCCGGCAATGCTCTTCTTTCTTCCTTACCTGACCCAGGCTCTCCCCAAGGTATATTTCATTATTTGCACCAGGAACTGCTGTAACGATTGAAAACCAATGGAGCAAGGGCTGACATGACTTGCAGCAAAACTCTAGTCTAATCTCCAACCAGGTTAGGAGGTTCATTCTTCTAGTCAAATATTTAAAAACCGGATTTTACCGCTTCAGTATGATTGCTAAGAACAACAACTAATAAACTCGAGTCACCAGAGGGCACTAACACTTCAAGCTAATGGCAAATGCACTCCTTCAATTAGGAAGGCTGATAATTACATCCACATCATCATGTATATTTTATCTGGATTGAACTTCGGCCAGCTTGTTCTAATTCACGTTCCAATCTCAACTACATGCTGATAAGGCACTGAGCTACACTAACTGTTGTGGTCATGCTTGCAGTATATGGGGGAGACTTACAGTCTCCCCAGACAGGCCAGAGAACACAGGGCAGGCACATGCCTCCCCGGGTTTGCTTGCAATCTATCGCTTACACTGCCTGTGAAATGCATTTGGATGTATACATAGAAATGAAATGCTGCCACACACACGGAGAATAGGTCACAAATCCGACGCCTCAAAGAAATACAATAAATAACTATTTAGAAGAGTTTGCAGCAAGATGAATCCTATCATAGGTCTGCAAGAAAAATCTGCCTCCAAGAGAAAAAAAATGGGGAGGGCTTCCACTGAGCAGCAACAGATGCATTTGGCATCAAATCGACTGCCATGTTCCATGTTTAAACTTTAACAAAGGAGGCTGCTCTTGACCACAGAGGAATAAGCAGCCTTTCAAACCACAAACAGGATGCATAAGAGGGGCTGACAAGAGCATTTCTTGCTACTCTGACCAAGTAGCAGGTGAGCCTCTCGCTGTCAGGCAAACACCCAGAGACTTTCTGGGATGGGAAGCCTTGACTTCTTGACACACCCTATCCAGTCACAAAGAGCCAAGAGACAGCCTGACTGTGCAGCCCTACAGAAACACGGGCAAAGCTTCTGGGCCCTGCAAGGTACACCAGTTCTTTTTTCCCCAGCATTACTGCCCTGCCATTCTACCTAAGCTGTTCTTCCAGTTGGGACTGTAAAGACAATGCAGGCAGAAGAAGGAAAACGGAATCCTATCCTTACTTACGGAAAGGCACACGACAAGCACAGAGGCCGTCACTTCTCTGCACTGAAGTTACAGCCCTGGGAAAGGTTACACTGACAACAAAGCTGGGATAGCAAGGATTCCAAGAGCATACTCAAGGCATCTCCACGGGTTCCAGACAGACACTGTTTGTCCTATTTGACACTCTAGAATCTGCCTGGAAGCTGTGAGTGTAGTAGAGTGGCACACCTCAGAGCAGTGAACCCAGCAGAGCGAACATTAACCTTTTATGGATGTCAGGCATGTTGCATTCTAAAATACTTAGCACTAGCCCACTGGATTTCCCAGTATTTTATTTTGCTGTACTGTAAGATTCAGTGAATGGGTCAGTTTTTCTAGACAAACCCTCCTGTAAACTGAGACATTGAGAGCAAACACTCTCCCTCTTCCTCAGGCAGCAAGCAGGTTCAGTGACCATCACTTACACCATGCTACCTTTCAAAAGTCACAGCAAAAAGCTCCAATGTTCAGAACGTACCATGCTGCTGCTGTGATTCTGGGCCACCCTTTCTTTTGTCCCCTGCCCTTCCGGCGTTACAGAGGTCCTCCTGACAGCGCAGAACTGCTGCCACCAGCTCAGCCCCAACACTGGATGGTAGCAGCTTGCCCACGGGAAGGGTTCTAATGCCTTTTTCACTGCAATCGTACGAGGTCTTTAAGGATCTTTCTTTGTAAAGGAAGACAACTTGCAGTCGCACTCCGCACATTCCGGGGACTAAGCATGCAGAGCATCTACTCACAACGCCCACTGTAACATTAAGACTCTCCTGCTTCATGAGTCTTTTAAAATGATTAGTTCATAAACAGACAAAACAGGAAGCCCACAAAGCTGCTGTTCGTGCAATCAATACTACACACACACGCCCCGAGTATTAAAAGAGGATTTCAACTGTAGCAGTTCCAAGCATTTAAATGTAAAGGTTAACAGAAATGTTTTCTCATTATCTTCAAAGTGCGTTTTAAAGTATTTTTTTCTAAAAAGGCTGTAAAACAACACTCCAATCAGAAATATATCATGTCTTTAACATCTTACACTTTGACAAAATGCAACCAATTACACTCCCCGCCCCTAAAGGAAGTTTTCAACTCAGCTTTATTTATTGCTCGAAAGGAGGAGCTCAAATGACTCAGCTCTAAGCAAATATAAAGAAAAAGATTAATCCCTAATCTTAGGGGGGAAAAAAAAAGGGGTGGTGGTGGAAGAAGCTGTTTAAAATGGAGATGTGTCCTTATCCATTCAGATCTTTTAATATTCAAAGACATATCAAGCAGAACATGTGCACACTAAGACTTCATTAGCTTTCTGGAGACTTAAACGCATTTATTACAAACACAGCCAATTTTAAAATCAAATTTACACAAGAAACTGAAGTTAATGAATGAGTCCTCTATCTTCATTCTTGTTCACTGGTGAAGCACAACATCAAAGACCAATAAAATACCTAAACATGGGGATTTTCAATCCACACAGTCACCAGCAAGATGCAAGTATGGATCTTGGGAAAAAAGACCTCTCTAAAAATATCTGCACAAAGGTAGGTTAAAAAAAAAAACAAAAAACCAAAAAACCAAAAACCCCAAACAAAAACCTGACAGCAAATAGGATAAACTCATGAAGAGGTGGCTTTTGTGGGGTTTTTTTGGTTTGGTTCGGTCTGCGTTGGTGGGGCGGGGATATGTTCTTTTCCTCCATTAGACTGAGGAATCAAACATTGCTCGTCAAAACCCAGCAAAACCAGCCAAAAGGCAGAATATTTCACAAGGGGACTAACAGACTCCCAGTGACTGCTGCACGTCTCTCACATGGATTTGCAAGTGCCTGCTCATCCCCTGTCTCAGCCACACCACACCAGCACTTCATTTCAGTGCAGAACACATCTGCCGCCGTGCTGAGTGGAATATTTAATTTCAGACTAGCTTGAGTGTTTCTTTACGTACAGTCCAAACGCTAAGGACAGGTGTCACCAGAGGGCACTCTGTCAACGCAAATGACCCGGCTTCAGCAAACTTCGGAGCAAGACTGCAGACAACACACCTACAGGGATGCGCAGAGGCTGTACAAAGCAACAACAGTTTTGCTTCTGCAAGATATTTCCCTTAAAAAAAAAAAAAAAAACCACAAACAAACCGAACCACAAGTCCACCAAACATAAATGAAATTTAATTATTTATCCCAGAAATGTGAAATATTTTTCAGAGAGAGGCACTGCTAGTAAAGATCACAAGCAATTATTAACTTCTGTGCTTCGTTATACTGTGGTACTTGATGGTACCAATTCTCTCAAGCAGTTTTGGCACCCACGTGGATCGCATCAATTTACAGAAGCGGAGCCCAAGCCAGGACAGCCCATGCAGAGGTGCCTGGGGAAGTCCCCTGGCTATACTATCATAAACCTTACAATGACACATGAAAAAAAACCCATATATGTCGTCAAGAGAAAGCTCTGGGAAACAATATACTTGATGCTGTTTTACAAGGGTCAAAAATTAAACCATTTGCATGAAGATAATACAACTGTATCAGCAGTGTCAGTAGTTTTCAACCTCTGCTCCATGTTATTATTTCTAAAGGCCTGCTGAGAACTAATAAAGATTAAAAAAAAAAAACAACGGGTGAGTTGAAGTTTGTTAGAGAAAAATGTGCACGGCCGCTAAAAAACACATTCGGTCTCTATAGCAAAGAAGGTCGCAAACCACTGTTTGAATTGAGTAGAAAGTTTAGCCCATTTTGCTTAGAAACGAATCACCACCACACTACTACTGAAATCGAGTGAGCTGCAGAGGCCGGCAGCGGTAAGAAAATAACAAGAAAATAATCGTTGTGCATCCTATGACATTTTTCAGTCTTGAGAGATACTCAAAACCAGTAAGACTAGAAACCATCTGATTGACTGCTTATCCACTATCTCTTCTGGCTAACTGTGACAGCAAAGCCCCTTACTTTGGCATAAGAACAGAAAGGGAGGGGGAGCAGGAAAAAGACCTGTGCAGAGGCACCTTTTATTATCAGTCAGTATTGAGATCTCTCCAGTAGATTAACACATCCACAGAACTTCACCAGGCCAGTAACTGCTATTAAACACACGGGGACACGTTACTTCAGACTACAACCTACCATCACCACTCATTTTGGTTTAAAATATATCTACGTAATTGCTTTTCTAGCATCTGCTGCCAGGAAATAACGATGCCAAACACTCCTGATGTCAAAAAACCTGTCCGCTCTCTCAAGCGGATCCCCGTCTACTGCCAGGCAACGCGCTGCTGGTGCTCGCAACTCGCCCCGCCTGACAGGAACGACACGCCGTGTCGCGGGGATACCCTGAACCCCCTCCCAGCCCCGCCCGGGGCGGTGCTGCCCTGCACCTCGCGTCGCGGCACCGCCGCCCCACTCCCCGGCAGGGTGCCCCAGCCCCCGAGGAAGGGCTCACCGGGTAGCGGCATCTCACGGCTACAG
>NW_010387705.1:0-721 GCF_000710305.1 Buceros rhinoceros silvestris
CTCAGGAGGTTCTCATGGACCTTCCCACCAGGCAGATGAACGTCAACCACAAATCCCCTACCTCCTTCTTGAACACCAAATATTCTGACCCAACCACAGACCCTCCTTGTGGACATTCCTGGGTCAGGGCTTGGTCTCCCCCCACCCTAACCGAACTCTGGCTCCATCTCTTCCACCCCACACTCGCTTTTCCTCCACACCAGGAAGGCAACGATGGACACCAAGACGACCAAGAGCACGAGGACAACGCCCAAAGCCGCCATCCAGGGATGGGCGTCATGGAAGAAAGTGGTTGTGGGAGCAAAAAAAGGGGGTTTGTGGAAGAGGATGAGGAAAAAAGACCCAAAGCCCACAAATTCCATCCCGTGGAACATCGTCCTGGAACCCCCGGGCTCAAGGGGACACGGTTGTCCACTTTGAATGGAATTCCCTGAAGGAAACAAAGTTCTCTTGGACTCTCCAGCTGAGCTGAAGGTGGAACCCACCCACAACGTGTCTGCCAAGAACACCTGGACATCCCTTCCACCCACCCTAAGTCCACCAAGAACCCATGAAGGTCCTCTCCAACCCCCCCACGTCTTTCTGGTCCACCCCTCCACCAGCCCATTGCCGTGGAGGAACCTGAGATGTGCAGGGATGACGCCTGCTCGAGGCCGAGGTGGTTCCTCACCAGGCACGACAAGGTCCCGTCTCTGCTGCTACTCGCCACAGTGGCCTCTTT
>NW_010387705.1:923-1208 GCF_000710305.1 Buceros rhinoceros silvestris
CGCCTGTGCCCACCGGGACCCTCCCAGCGGAGCTGGGGCCGGGGGAACCACCCGCCTGAGCAACACAGCACCTGGATGCCACCAGCCTCGTGGGCCTCCAGTGGGAGGAGAGGGTCCGAGCCCATGGCTGGGGAAGAGGCCACCGGTCAAAGGCGGCCTCGGCCACCAGAGACACTGCGGGGGTGGTGGGACAGGGCACATCGAGGTCCCTCCCACCCCCCAAACTACCCACCGTGGGGCAGGAACCAGAGAACGTCGGTGCTGGACGATCTCACGATGTCCCAT
>NW_010387706.1:0-4398 GCF_000710305.1 Buceros rhinoceros silvestris
TTATATTAATTTTATAATATAATTAGTACAGGTAAACTAAGTGGTTTCATAATTTAATGAAGCAGCAATGAAAATACCTAGGGTGGACTGCTTTTAGGTCATTAATTTTTTCAATACATTGAATAATTATTCATCTTTGAATGCCCCTGATTTATAAGTAATTGCTCACCTTTTGTGAAATGAAGTTCAGATTGGTTAGCTGTAAACAAATGCAGATGCTTTTTAATGTGAGTAGACACTTACTGCAGAAATAGACGCAGCAAAATCGATGGGACATGCATAATGGGTTGTAGTATAAATCAGTGTAGAAAAGGAGGTCAGAATTTGGCTTTTAATGGATAAGTGTATCCATTAAATGTATCAATTATAGTTCAATATTTCCAGAAAATTATTTGTATCTGATATTTGAGATAGGTGTTTTTATATGGAGAGTTATTATGAAAGGTCAGGTAGAAGCACAAGCGTCCCCAATTTGTGTCAAAATTGATGTACAGGGAAGTAGAGGTGTGTTTGTTACATTGAAATTACACTGTTTTAACTGCATGGCTGAGTGTAATGATTTTGACCCAGATTCTAGATCTAGACTACTGCATGTTTAGGGTTTGCAGGATTGCCCTTGGGTGGAGCCCATGAGACAGGATTTACTTAATTCTTTAGCTTCTGGCAGGCCTCCTCCGCATGTCTCAGTAAGCCGCTTATACGAGTATGACTTACACTGTGAGGATGCCCATCTCTCCCCTTATGGACTAGAAAAGACACCTAGGCTACTTTGGATGAGGTGCCCCACTTTTAGATTGCTCTAGTCAAATGAAATGAATCCCATTCCATGGCTGCGTGAATCACCACCTGCTCAACAAAGCAATCTGCCTTCCCAGTTCATGCAAGATCCTGGTGATAACTCTAATATTTGCTTATATTAGTTAAGACAACAGTACTTCAATGTTTAGAGGTAATTTAGCATCCTTACAGGTACAGATAGGAAAAAAATACATGATGATAACCTCTGTACACAGGTTATGATCAAATCTTCCTCGCATCTGAATATGCAACTATTTGCCTATTGGTAATACCATAGATTTTTAGGATGGAATATCATGTTGAATTATGCAAAATATTTTGAAGGGACTTGTTGACTACGGTTTATATTTCAGGTTTATATTTAGGCTTTGTTTAAAAATGAAGTATTTAATTATCCTGGATGAGATCCTTTTATTCTATGATGACACAATCCCAGAAGACAGACAAATTAAGCCTTTAAAATCTTTGATGAATCTACATAATATGCATGATCTGTCACTGAGACAAAAGCAGCTGCTGTTGTCATCTCACATGTTACTTACTCAGGAGTATAAGTTACTCCCAGTTTATTAAAGTGATACTGTGGGATAAGGTGTGCTTCCAGTAGTGGGATCTTCAAGTACATCAGTAAACAATGCGTGATAAATGCTGTAGGGTTTTTCTACTTATCTTCAGCATTTACTGAACTTTTGGCAGCCAAGGATGGTCTTGGTTGATTTGTTACTGTCTTTGTTAAAACTCAAGATAGTGAAAGGAAAGGTCTATGCACTGCATATATTCCACCTGACCCCATAAAATAATAAGACCCAAATACCTTCGAAAGCTCTGCAGCCATGGGGTAGGTGGTGTGCTGAGGCCATGGTCTACCAGGCTGTTCAGGTTCCCCTTGCTTTGCAACTGCTCCCTACTTTTCCATGTGCTCTGTTTGGGCTAGAGATTGCATTTTTCAGTTTGTTTTTTATTTCAAGAGTGTTTTGTTATCCTATTCTTTTAAGCAAAGAAGAAGAAAAATGATTTGGCATTTGCACATGTCATAAACCTGTTTGGAGGAGTCTGGTGGAATTTAAGTGCCACTTAAGCATTGTTTGGCTTAGAAAATAAGGGTGCTTTTTCACTCTCAGTGTTCACTTCTGACTACCAGTAGACTGTTTCCTGAGCCATACCCGTGAATGAGCAGTTCTTCAGAGACTCTCACATAGATCAACAATTATTCTCTCATCTTGAAATGAATAAATCATTTTCAGCACCAGGAGCACTTTGATGTAACATTTTAAATTGTCTCTTCCTGTGAGTTTTGAAACTACAGCAAACAAGAAACAAGTTCATTTAATTCCTTTTAAATTTTGAGGAAGAGTCGGAGACTCTAAAAGTGGCAGTTTTAGTAACGTTGTAAGTGATGGCTCAGAGAGTGATAGAATAAGCTCTGCAATTCACTGTACCTTCCTGCAAGATATATTGCATATAAAATCTGAAAATATAACAAACAGTCCATGTGTATAGATTACTGGAATAATTGATTTTTCTTTTTAACTTGTTGGACAGAAATGTTACCATCTGCCAAAAGGCTACAGTAGAGAAAAGCAATTTGCAAAATTGAGTAGTATGAGCCTGAGACAAAAAGTCTGTCATGTGTTCTGCATCCTACTTAAGAGTATGTAGCATTCCTCAAATTGTAGAGAAAAACTATGCAGAAAGAAGAAGGTACAGACCACAAATTAACCATTGGCTTTGCAATTGCTAATTCCAAATAAATAAAACCTCTAAGATTACAAATTGCTTTCACAGAATTTGGAAAGAGAAATGGAGGCTAAATTTGCTCTATAAATTGTTCATTATTTATTCATAGATAAAATACACACATTCAGGGGTTTAATTTCTGGAACTCACTGCTTTTATTTCTTAACTAGATACATACAATTTTAACTTCTCTGTAAAATTAGATTTGAAATTAAATAGGAAGAAACTTGATCATGAACTTTTGATACCTTTCCACTTGATTTTAGGTGAAATCTGTAGTTGCAGCAGTTTTTTTAAAATGAAGAACGGGGAAAAATAATTATAGGAAGAAGAATTAATTTACTGTATCAGGTTGTAGAAGACTTCATGCCAGCTAACAGAACTGGAAGTGTGTTTGTAAAGGTCTTTTACATTTGTGATTTCTGTGTGCAATGGGACAACGTGGAATGTAAAGATTGTCACCTGACAGCCTGTGAGAAAAAAGGGCAGATAATCCTACATATTATACTGTAGATTCTGTATTTTTTTCAGCAGAACCTGCTTTGGTCTGGATATCAACCTTCATGGTAAAACTTTCCTAGCACCCCGTTAATGTTGCTTCTTTACACAGGCTCTGATTGACCCATACCTTTACAAGCTGCAGTATAAGACTTTCAGGTCTGCATAAGATTTGGGTTGTATTTTGTATGAGTCACTTTAAGGCCACTTTCTATTTCATATTAACTATTTTCACTATTTCCTCTGTAAAATTGTCTTTTGTGTAATTTATGATGATAATAAAGGAAATGGTGTTTGGAATACGAGACCAAAGATTTTGCAACTTGGTTGCATACTGATGAAATACAAAGGATCTATAATGGTCAAATCTTCAACGCTGTACACGAGTGTTGCTTCATTGACATGAAAGGTGTGAGATTTGAGAGGATATGGCTCCCCCAAATGAGAGTAATAACTTGATTTTTGTGTGGAAATCACAAAGAGGTGAGTAATCAAAGGCTGGGTAGAATAAGAAAAGCTTTAAGGGAAACATCAGAAGGGAAGCTACATTGTTTTACGCCTCAGAAGACAAGAGCTTCAGATCTTAAAAGCAGGATGAAAATAAGCAGAGCTTTATAGGCAGGTTGCGCAGAACCTTGAAATAGAGACAAGATGTTTCAACAAGCTATGAGAAGGGTAACCAAACAAGAATTTGGCCTCAGTGATACTAAATTCTGAAATTCTCTAGTATGGTTGAAAGGAAAATTTTATGTGGGAGGGAACTGCAGTGCATATTACTCCTTGAATTCTCTTTTGGTCTGCTGTTATGTGGTTCCATTTTCACAGTTTATCCTTTTTGTTTTTCTCATTTTAGCATGAATCTCTCTTTTGATAAAAAGAATTAAAATATCTTGCAGCCTCCTTCACTGTGATCTGAATCATATTGGCTTTTACTTTTAGAGCCTTTAAGATCAGGGCTATATATTTACTTTCAGTTATACACGCGACATTAAAAAAAGAAAGTGTGCCTTTTTATAGTGCTACATTTCTATATTAATTTTTTCTTGGTTTAGTTATTTCTTTCTCTTCTTTTTTAGAAAGTTGTATCAGAGCATATTTTGGTCATGATTGCAAAAGCTCTCATTTGTATCCTGTCTGGAAACCCATCTGATTCACTCTTCCAGATAAAACCTAACATCTTTTTCTCCTCTTGAGGTTCTCTACTTGTTCATGTTAGTCATTTACAGTATCTGTGGCTGATGCTTCATTATGATACTTACCTGCCCAAAATGTGAAACAATCATGTTTTCTGCTTCTTCAGTCTCTATAACTTTCTGCAGCATTTCATTTGCCTTGCTAGTATTGTGGCTGAGTGGCCAAAAATAT
>NW_010387706.1:4496-8891 GCF_000710305.1 Buceros rhinoceros silvestris
ACTCTTTCCAATCACTCAACGAGTTCAATTCTGTGACATTTGTTGATAAGGTTAAATTTTAACTTATTGCCTTGTAGTTCTTTAAGATACAGTGTTAATTCTGCACCTGCTCTGGTATAATTTGTCTTTCCTAGACAGTTTGTGGTGTTCAAGTCCTTAGTAACTCTTTTATACTATGTACGTTTTGCTATAGCTCAGTACACTAATTCCTTTATTAATGTGTTTTTGACTAGAGTTTTTGTTTTCCAAACTCCTCGAGTTTTAAATGGAGTTTTGAATGCTAGTTTAAACTAGTTCTCATTTGAGAGTGAGGAACTTAATTTCGTTATAATCAAGATTTTCAGGTGTAATTATGTCTTCAAACAATGTGCTGGGCGATATTTAGAATTATAGCTCCAGTCCTGCATCTGTGCAGGGCTGCACTAAACTTAGTACTATTTCACAACAGAAAGAACTTCAGAATCATTATGCAACATGCAGCATGTCTTAAATATATTTTCTACCCATGTAAAAATATCCCATAGCCAGTTTCACAAAGAAATACTAATTTTAAATGCCTCTACTTTGCCTTATGATACGTCCATAGAGAGTGGGTGGTTATTTGAAAAATTGCATTATTTACTTTTCATATTTACTGGTCATATTTTCCATTCTTCAACTTTGTATGCGATTCATTTTCTAATCGAAGGATGATGATACAATAACCCTTTTCCTTTGTTTTTTGACATCTGTACAAATCTACTCTCTGGGGCTTTCCGTTCTTAAATATTTCTACAGTGTTTAGCATGCATGTGTATATGTCTTAGTATGCATTTATTCTTCTATATAAAATCTCCTATCCCTCTCCCTTAATTCCACTGTCATTCCCTACTTGTATGCAAGTCCAGAGGATGCATTTGGAGCAATATATTTTGGCTTTCCCATCCCTGTCTCCTTCTCCTAATCTTTGTGTTACTGATCTTCAGTTCAGCACAGAAACACTAATCAGGAGGTGGAGAAGGGCTTAGGGAATTATGAAGTTAGAGCAGCCTGCCTGGAGAAAGAGGAGCTTAGGGGTGGGCCTCTTGGTGTTGGTATGCACTGGCAGGCCACAGGGAAACTCTTTGCAGTCCGCTCTCCCTTGTTCCTAATCTCAGAGGATATATTTGAACTGTTCAAGGAAGCGGAACATTTCCAATGACTCCTGTTACACGTTCAGGACCAATTTTGGAAAGTGGGAAAAAATACAAGAAGGGTCAAAACCTTTATTCTTAGTTTATTATTCAAGAAATCCTCTTGAGAAGTAAAACTGGAAAGAAGATCAATCTTCTATTTCAAAAAGGTTTTTGACATTAGGAATTGAAATTAAACCAGACCATTTTCAAATTCAAAGTGAAAAAGAAATCTTATTCTACTTCAATGAAAACACTATAGTGTGTTATCTAACATAAAAATCAAATGCACATAGCCAAAAATTTCAAAGTAGTTCAATTCTAAAATGCAACAATAATATTTTCAACATAACACTGATTTTCTGTGGTTTTTTCCCTAGAAACCTATATGTTGGTAATTTTTTTAGAAAGTATTTTTACTGTGATGAAAATACATTTTCTAGTAAAATGTGAATCTGTTAAAAAAGCTTTGTCATAAGTCTATAGTTTAAGATGAGAAAAAATGTATGATTGGGGACCCAGGTTTTTTTTTTTTAATCAGAGCAGTGTATAAAAATTTATTGTAAACAAAACAGTCACCTGTGCAGATTTTTCTCTAGCACATCATAGTTGATCGACACAATAACGTCAGCGTATATAAATGACATGCTGATTACGATGAGTTACACACATAAAAATGTTGACATTGATGTCTAGGAATTTTCCACCTCTCTGGACAATGGATTTATCTTTCTATGGGGCTATTTTTCAGAAGAGATTATCTAAGTTACGCATTTCATCTCTTCCTTGAAGCAGGAGTAGAATATCAGGTGGGAGGTGGGTATGCTCACCACTTAAAGTGTGTGAAACATGAAACCCAGCTATGTCAATAACTACAAGATGCTGAAGCTCTCTGGAAAATACAAATCTGATCTCTTATAGAACTTTTTTATTTTAAACTTATTTCCAAAAATTGCAGCATTCATGACTGTTCTCTTATCCAGGCCTGCAACCTTCTGAAAAAATCAGGATGAAAACTTTAACAAGTACTGAGCATGTATCACAGGGACATATTACTCACCATTTTTGAAAGACTAAGTTTTGGCAGTATCATGATATCAGAAATGAAGCAGATCTGGTTCACCACAAGATGTTCAAGAAAGCTATGGTTTTCTTTGTTTTTAATTCAAAGTACATTGATAATTGTGAAAATCTTATCTTTGACATAAGTTCTTCCTTATTTGTGGGGACTATTGCATTGTTCCAACATTTAGAAAAACGAAGCCCCTCTTACTGATAGATAAGCTTTTCTTAGCCAGGTGTTAGAGCAGCTCTCTCTCTCGTCTTCAGTATTCATGCTATACAACAGACAAATTCTTGGTTACTCCTGGACCACCCAGGGTAAGAATGCACTCGGCTATGCGGACAGATTTCATCCCAGCTGTGGAATTTTGTCAGCTGGCAGGCTTTGGTGGAGGTGAAGCATCCAGTGACTGTGAAGGCTGAACAGTCTTCAAGTCTCCAAGCAAAGTCTCCAGTCAGTGGATATATTAGGCCACATGTGAACTTTGAGGTTTCCTGTTTCGAAAGTGTGCACTGTATTCAGACACTGCAGTTTCCCTACCACTTCAGTTATTGGTAATTTAGATACAGAAATTTCCCCACAGTTAGAAACTTATTGCTAATTCAAATATAGATTGGTAATACTTTAGGGTGATATTTCGATTCTTAATGTGATTGCTTATGAATAGAATTATGTTGTACAAACCTAGGTCCACTGTCCATTCCTACTGCCAAAAAAAGAGAGAGAAAAAAAAGGTAAGGAAATGTTGCTTCTATCCTGCTCCTGTCTATTGTCTACCTGCTTGGTTGCTTATCTGTTGAATGCAGTAGTGTATTAATTGTAACTTCCTGGTCAGCAGATCAATGCTACCTTGTTAAAAGCTTTTACACCCATAGATGCCACCTGGCTTGTCTTCTTCCACTTCCCTTGGGTTATGTCGCTTATATAAACTGAGCTTAATGAGGCAATTCTCAAATGAATTTTATGTTTTAAAGGTTAAATATTTTAATTAATATTTTAATCAACAATTGTGAGGAAACCTAGAGCACTCGCATGAAAGTAGCCACCTGAGCCTGGTGAGATTCATATCATACTGCATTCTTCATAACATTGTGCTATGATGCTTTCAGCTTTGGGGAGTGGATCTCCCTGATTTTCTCTTGATTGCAGTGTGTTGCTCCCACTACAGGAAATCATTCTAATCACAAGGGGAAGGCGATAATGTTTCAGACTTGCCTTTGGTAGTTTGTTAAAAAAGCGCATTCAGAGAACACAGGAGGTGCAGTTTATAACTCAGGTGTTGAAGTCTTCCTTTTTAAGATGTGAGAGGTTGGGTACAACTCTGAAAGTATCTTAAAGCCTGTAGAAGTCTGGCTCAGTAGCTCTCAAAGATGTATACAGGACAGAAATACAGATAATTCTGACAATGGAAGAGGAACCTCAAACAATGTCTGAGGCTAACGCCTGAAACAGAAAAACCTAATTTATATCAACAGCAAAATATGGAGTTGCTGGACCACAGAACAGATGGAAAGAATTATAGTGTTATATGCACTTCACTGTAAGGAAAGGAGAAAGGAAAGAGTTTTATTTTTATACTGCCCTCTTATTTAATGGTTTCATTTCTCTGTTATTAGCTTCTGTTCTTCACCTTCTGCTCTCACCATAATCCATTCCTTCTCATTTAATTTGACCTGTAGAGTTTATTGAACTATGTCAAATCTCTCTGTAGAAGCAACTTTTGGATTAGCCCATTTTTGTAAGGTCATAATCAGCATATAATAATTAGGCACATTCAGATAGACTTGAAAAGGAGCAAACAGCGTGAGTTTTCACTGCAACAATTTGGTGTGACAGTCTTACAAGTATGAATTGTTTTGACTGTTCTCACTTACAGATGCCAGTAGTCTTTTTTTTGTGGCAACTGATCCCCAGATGAGACTCATTCTCCTTTACAGCTTGAATGCATGACTTGCTTCCATTAGCACTGTCAGGGTGTTTAAAATTGACTTGCAATTTTGTTTCACCTACCTGGTGACTCGGTGGTAAAATGCATTAATAAAAGTTTAGAAATAATAATGGTATTTACCCTTGGATTTAGCAGACTTTGACGATGTACCTTAATAGTGTCACAGCACTGGTGCAGGTTCACAGAGGAATAGATTTATTTCTTGTGCTCTGCTAAATTTCCTGTGGAATGCC
>NW_010387706.1:8986-19868 GCF_000710305.1 Buceros rhinoceros silvestris
CCGAGTGCATTAGGATCCATGGTAACCGTGCATGCTGCAGAGCAGTATGACTTCGCTGTTGATAATGCAAGTCCATCTAATTAGCGCCAAATGTCAGAGTACTAAGAGGAGCAGGTGGCACCGTTTGTATCTGAAGTAAATACAAACTGAGTATTTATGTGCAAAATCTAGCAAAATAAATCTTTTTGTAAAGCCTGCTATAGCTGGGTTGTCTAATGAAATAAGATCTGAGGGAGAAAAGATAATTATAAACTGTGAGCCATGAATGGAATTGATAATTTCAACTCCAGGTTTAATCAAATGCTATTGATATAAAATATTTTGGGCCTGTGACCTTAAAGAAATAAGATGTATTACTTCTGGAATAGAGACAATAATTTTTGGTATTTGGAAAGTCCATGGCTCACTCTGGGTTTAAAACTTGTTAGGAATATTGACACTTGTGAATAACAAGAAAGTGGAGAATTTTAATAACCTTGATTTTCATGCAATATTACGGACTGTGAGCAAGACCTTCTAAGCAGTGCCTTTAGGTGCACTTCTGACTCAAAATGTATGTAATGATGGTATGAATGGGTCTGAAGTGAAAGGAAACTGCTAGCCATCTGCCCAAGGTGAGTAGAATCACTCTGTCTAGATGCCCTTGTTTGTTGCAAGGACAGACAAACACCTCCAGAAATCTAACAAAAAATCGTTGTCTGGAGGTGTTTTACACAGCTGTGAAATAAGGAATATATGTTCAGGAGGGATGCAACTCATGAGTTCCAGTAAAAATGTAAGTTTTCTATCTTTGTGCAACAGCCTGTTCCAAAGACAGAGACTAGGTATAGGATTGCAGATGCATTTCTATCTCCTTTTCTTGGGTGGGTGGGGGAGGAATACTCTTTCTCTGTTGCTAGGTGTCAATTTGTGCCAGGATGCTGAGAACTCTTGTGTCTCGTATCTGCCTCTCTTGTAGACATCTGGGTGCGTAGGGAAGGAATCCACTCCCCAGTGCAGTCAGAATGCCAGGCTGCAGCACAGAGCTAAACTGGTGCTTGGACACCACCTTTATAGCTCTGTGGAAATTTAAAAAGTAAATAGCTAAAAGGCATGGGGGCCTTTATATGGGACATCTCCACTTATGCAAATTTTGCCTATAACTACATCAACAATCTCTGGACTGCAAACACAAAGTTTCATTTCCATGCTATATCAGTCTTCTTAATCTTCTCATATACAAAGATTCACTAAAATGAAGTATACACTCTATACTGAATTTTAAGCTTTTTCTGAAATGCTCAGTTAATCTGGCAACTGATACATAAATAAGATTTACACTTCCATCTATTATATGAAAATACTGTGTTTTTTTCCATTATTACAATTTAATTAAAGATATGTGCTGTCTATTAGCACATTATTAAATGTATTTTATTCAGTTCCATTTATAAATGAAACATTAAGTCTTCTTTTTGCTTTGTTTTTTTTTTTTAAGGGCAATTTGATTTTGAGAGAGAAAGGGAGACTGTGATAAATATTTTTAATGTATTTTGTGAAAAGCTCAGAGGCTGCAACGTATAGTAGCAAATTTTAAGGAGGGATAATTTTAAGGGAGTGAACTTCTAAGGAGAGATAATTAAGTAAAATTACTATCTAGCAGGTCTGTAAGTACAGAACATATTGTACAGGGAAAAAAAATAAATAAACCTTCAGATGAATAGAACACCCAAACATATCCAAAAAAGATTAAGAGACTAGGGTAAGTAATAAAGAAAGAATACAAAAAGCAGCCTTTCCAAAAATAATAACATACTCCTCTTTACAGTCATGCTGGAGCACAAAAGAGCCAAGCAGCTTAAGGGGAAAAAATGTAATTGGGCTTAAAAAAGCAAGTAAAGCTTTTTAAAAAATCATTAAAGTTCTCAATATAAAACAAATATCTAAAGTCATAGCAATTTAAAAAAGCCACTGGTTACTTAAAATTATATCCATCAAAATCACCTTCAGCACAAAATATACCTTAGTTGAAGAGGAAAATAAATACAAGTAATTTTTTTCATCAGTGTAGCACGCTCCAATAGTGTCTTCCTCACCTCATTTGCAAGGTAAAAAGCAGTAATGGATGACTTGTTCTTGAACAGCTTTGGTGGATTTAAGGGAAGATAGAGGTATTGTAGGTCTTTTTTTTTTTTTTTCTTTCTTTTTGCTGCTTTGGAAATAATAAACTGCAGCTAGTTTAAATTTTTCATGGCATCTCCAGTGTGTTGATATAATAAATGCTTCAGGTGACAACCCCCATCTCCCCCAGTACCTTCCTATGTTTCTGAGTCAAGAGAAATTCTGCTTCTTTGAGTGAAGATACCAGTGACTGATAGCACCTGAGAGAGAGATTTTCCTGGTGCTTGCAAAACAAGGCACTTCTATTTACACAGTGCAAATGAGATTCCCATGTCCTTGCAAAGAGGATCTTCTGTTTGTACTTGAGTCCAAATCTAAGGCTAATTACTTGAAGTTATTCTCTTGTGATAGAAAAGTGTCGATCACATCATCTGAACAACAATGTCCTTGCCTCAGAGAAACAGGGATTTCCAACCAGTTTTGCCTTCCTGCATCCTTGGAAACTTTAAAGGAACAGATGATTGCTCTTTGGACAAGACTGCTGCTATGGATGGATTCCTGTAGTCAGTCTTAATGTGGCTGTCCCCTTCCTCCACCCTGAAGAAGTCAATGACGTGTTTGACTTCCAAACTAGTGAGTATGATAGCTTCTCATGCAGCTATGTACTAATTGCAGACAGGCCAGATCAGTCACTGGAAATAACTGTGATAAGTGGCACCAGTTGTACCATTATCACTTATTTTATTATGCGTGTAGCTGCACCAATTGTTAAAGAACATGGTTGAGCGACAGGCAGAAAGGATGCCTGTTGGCAGTGCTCAGGCTGCTACAGTACCAATATCATGAGATGAGAAGCAAAGGGGGAAAATCCATCTTTCTCTGGGGATGACTGAGCATGGTTATGGTGGGTGGGGAGGGAGGATTTGGGTGCATGAGATAGGACAGATGGGGAGCGATGAATGTCATGAGTGGGAATGATGCTGCACAGGTGCAGACTGGGAGACTCCTGAGAAGAGCATAGAGCTGGAAGAAAATCTGCAGGGAGGTTTGAAGAAACCTCCATGTAGGAAAGGGGATCTTGATGGGGATCCTGGGCAGACCACAGTGAATTTGTTGGAGTCCAGGAAGTTGCTAAAAATTGCTGACTCAGAAAACAAGAATGAAAGGTCCCACTCTGTGAGGTGCGGTGAATAAGGGAAGATTTGTTTGCAGATATTGTTATTTTACTCTGTCTCACCATATTACACTTAACCGGACATGTAAAAGTCACTTGTTTTAGTGTGCGTTTTAATAGATCATTGACGCTGCAAGCCATTTTAGTGTCTTTAGTCTGGTCACTTTTAAGGGAAGAGTAAAGCGGTTCCAACTTCAGAGTTATGGCCAGCTGAGAGCCTGTCGCAATAATTTTTCAGTCACTCTCTATCCTGTTCTGCTCACTCACTGGCACAAGGGCAAAAAGCAATGGCTTTGCAGAACCTATTAGCCTCTCCTGCGCTGCTTTAGTGCACTGCCTAAGGAAATAAAGGAACTCTTTATGACTCTCAGTATTTATTTGGGTTTTACTGTGCAGAAGTGTAATCATCAGGCTTTTATATGGATAGAAATAAACTGAACTGTACGCAAAGTCACATAAAGAATGCAGAATACAGAAATGTTTAGAAATTCTCATTTGTAAATGCCTGTTTTTTGAGTTAGATGAATGCAGACTCTGAATCAAGAAAATTACTAAATTGTAAAAGATAATGGCCACCTTTTAGTGCCAGAGGAAGTCACTGACTTGTCATCCCTGTGAAAAACCTACAAACGTGGTTCAGATCACAAATTCATCAACAAAGTTGATATTAAAAATTAAATTGCTTTAGAATGAGGAAAAAAAAATCAACTCCTGACATCTCAGACCCACGAATTTGAGGAAGAGAAGAAAATGTTTGGTCCCAAATCTGTCATTTGTGCTGCTAACATTTCATGTGCAGACTCTTTGAAGATGTCACAGTGAATTCAAATGTATGAATCTAACAACAGGCGTGTCACTTGGTATCACTATAGTGTAAACGATCCTTCTTGCAAAGTAGCCTGAAACAGGCTCAGTATATTGAAACTTATCTAGTAGATAAATTCAAAGTTGTTAACAAAAAGGAAGCAGCAACCTCATCCACAGTGCAGCAAGAGGAATTTCGTGTTTATCCAATCAGCATTTTTGTAATCCATTTGCAAAGGGATGGAGGAGAGAAATTGAGCTTGAAACCATATCTGCTTAATATATGCAGTTAACTGTACTGAAATATTAAGTGCCTAGCAAATTCTTTAAATAAATGCCAAAGTTCTTTTTTTTTTTTTAATGACAAGGGTATTTGCATTGGAAGATCCTGTGAATATAACTTAGATACCTGAACTTAACAAGCAGTTCTTACACCTGAGATCCTGAAATCAGCCAGTCCCTTTCCACTTGCAAAGAATGTAAGTAAGTTAGCTGCTAGTTGTAGGAGTGTTGGTGCGTAGAAGCTGTTGGTGTATAGCAGTGGGGTACTCAGTGTAGACTGAGATTTCACCAAGTCTTGTTCCTCGCTACTTTTTATATCAATCTAGACTGCTAGGTCTGCTGAAAAACAAACTAAGAGGGTTGAAAGAAAAGAAGGGGGAATATCTCTGACAAAAGATGGTTTGCTTGAAGAAGGGTTTGTTCTGAGCAGACCTGGGCTGAAGGCAACAGGTTTAGCTTCCTCAATAAGACACCAAAGTTGTACAGTGGACGGGGAAGGAGATTAACTCAGGGAAGCAGAATTTCAGGAGCAGATGGTAGAATTGTTCCCAAGCTCTCATCGCTGAGAGGAATGCACCAGTTAATAACTGGGAGCAAAACTGAGTCAGTTGGCTGTGAAGTCCTGGGAATATTTTAAATATTTTATATTTACTATTTTAAAAATACATTTTCCTATTCTTAATCAAGTATCTCATGGTTTCATTTGCTAAATGGAAGCTTAGCCACAGCTACTTACAGAAATGATCTTTAACACTGAGCACTTTCACTCTAGATATAGTTTCTGAGGATTCTCAGGAGCCGGGGATTACTTTCTCACAAAGCTATAAGTCTAATAATGCCAATGGAGAGGAGTTGCTCTCAGTGAATCGGTATAAACAGCATACACAGAATACATACAGAATACAATTTCTGATCCAGTGTGTAAATCATAGACATTATGCATTTCTTTCAATAAATTGAGACCTGTGTTGTCCCTGTCATGTCACATATAGATTGTGACTGGATTCAAAAGAAATGAAGCAGACAAAATGACTGGAAGCAATGGGTGCTTTTAATACTTAAGCAGTTATTGACAAACACTATGTACCTGTCTCCTGGAAGAAAACTGGAAAAGTCTTAAAGACCATGTAGATTATAGGGCATTTTAGAGTAGGTTTTATGCTTTCTACATAGCCAAGGAAGCATTAATTTTAAAACCATGGTTGAAAGTGGAAGTGTAGAGGGGAGAGAAATCTCAAAAGAAACAACCAATAATGGAAAATGACAAAGATTTCTTTACATTGAGCTTGTTAAACTGAAAAGACAGGAGAAAAACAGAAAACTGTCTTCAGTTTTCAAAGAAGGTACCTAATCCAGGCATCAAGCTGATAAGCCCTTGCAGAAGGTGATTCTAGTTCAGACAGCTTAAAGACTGAAGTAGGTAAAACAAACAGTAATTTAAGGATATTTGTAACATAACATATAGAATGTATTATAGATTAGTGATTATTTCCTTTGCATATACATTGGTGCAAGGATTTTGTCATGAAGGTGTTTAGTTAATAAGCGCTTTTTTACTTTCACCTATTTTCTGTACAAGGTAACTCACGTGGATATAGAGTGTAATATTTACATAGGATGACTTTAAAAAGTGCCACAGCGTGATACCAGTCATTTGTGCCACATTTTTTTTCTTATTCTTTCTCCAGAATATTATGTTCTTATTCTGTTGTTAAGCTCTGTTGTTATGTTCTTATTCTGTTAATGATAGTTCCTTTTGGAACTGTGTGCCTAAAGGGCATGGGAAGTAATAATTTTCAAACACTATTTATCTGCTTAGGGGTTGCTGTAATCTTGTACATCCCATTAGTGATAACTTTCACAGTCCCTTTTCTTGAAGACAGTATGGCTACTTCTGCACCTGTGGAAGTGCAGCCCTGAGTATCTTTGATTTTCTGCAATATTGCTTGAAAGATGGAAATGTCAAGCTGTAACAGCTAATGAGTTATGTGTTCAACTGTTCATCACTCTGGTTTTACCAGAAATTATTTAGCAACAAATCTGAAATAATTGTCTTCGGTAGAATGAGATCACTTGCCTTTTCTGATAGAAGACTTGACACTAGTCAGAATGGCAGCTTATGCTGGAAAGGGCAAATCTCACCTTCATGTCGCAAAGTGCACTGACAAAAAACCCTAACTCCATTGTGGACACATTTGTGATGATTGCTGCTGATTTCTGCAGCTTTGGCCTTGTTGAGCAGTCAGAGTTCTGTTCTCCAGCTGATGCAAGTTATACTACTGATGACTAAATTCGTTGATTGATAATGGTTTAAGCATATCTGTCACTGTAAGAAGACTTTAAGGAATCCTTCATAACTTGTCAATGCTTGCCTGGGAAACCTGTTTTTCCATCTCAGGTATCAGGGAAACAGGGTTTTGGTGCAATGCTGAGAGTGAGTGCTATGAGATGCTTGTTAGAGTCTCATTAAGACATTCATTTTTCTAGGTAAGAAGTCTCCCGGCACGTTCCCTGGGCCATGTGAACATCTGCGTGTCCATTTGCATACAGAGATTGCAGCTGGGAGCATTTTCCCGGCTCCAGACACTACAGCAGTTTGCTCCCAATTCTGTTTGTGAGCAGGGTCTCAGCTCCTACTAGTGCCTGCCTATAAGGAGAGGGAGAGGGCAGGCAGAGGAGAATGGGTGCTGTGGATTAGTGTTATTCTAACCACCAGAATGTCCAGAGTGGCTTTGGACAGGAGTCTGAAGGAGGAGAGGAGAGGATGAGGAGAGGATGATATTGTACTAACATCCAGAAATATTATGCTTTGATGTTGCTGTCACACATCTCTAGGAGAATGCATTTCTAGTTGCCTGTTGTTCCCAACCTGTTCTGCTGACAGAACAGTGTATCTTACTCCATGCTAGACTGCTATGGTTCCTAATGGGACAATAACATAAGCAGAATAAGCAGAGTCTGCATATCATGTTGGTTTTACTACCACAGCACATCATGGGAGAGCGAAGTAGACTATAGAATTCGGCTCCTGCACACCTACAAGAAAATGAGGTAATTGAACCAAAATTCTTTCGAGGTACCTTAATCAAAACATAAAATTATTATTGTCTTACTACTTTTCCCTGTCATTGTTCATACTTTTCTTTGGAAAACAAACTCTGATTTCACACAGTGAATAAGCCATGGAAAAAAATGTTTTATTAGAAAGGCTTGGCAAGCCTAGCTAAAACAAAAGGGTTGGAAAAGTACACTGGTAGAAAACCATACTTTAAAACAGGCTGTTCAATGCATTGTCTTGTGCATTGAGGCCTGATGTTGAATATATGCTGATTTTGTAATTTGAAACCTTTATGGATAATTATCAGAAAGGTAGATTTCATCATAATTTCTTTCTTCACAAAACCTGTGATGTTTTTACTATGCAGAAATATAAAAATATACGTCAGAAGCAATGACATTATATTATCGTAGCTCCTGTTCTGTGGCATGGCAGCAGTCCTCAAGTATTCATAACAATCAGAAAAAGTATCTGTGTAAGAGAAAATCTCTACAAGAGGTCCATGGATCATTGATTTAAGTTCCCTCTAATTGCAGGCTCTGCGATTTTGATGGCTTGTTTTCAGCTACAAAGTTGTCTCCATAATTCTGTTTTGCCTTATTTGGGAGAACGGGGTATTGGATCGTTTCAAATCTATTTTTTGCCAACTAAGTTCTTAAAGTTTTTTACTTCTCAGCTGGGTCAGAATACTTTTTGCATTGTGATCCAGAGAACAGGAAAAAGAAAGATGCAAAACTCTGAGCATGAAAATAAAGACAATTTCTAGTAATACTCATTTGCTTAATATGTCATTTCTTATCTTAAAATTAGTAATTTCAGGGAGAAATATCTTTGTCACACCATTAACTTCAAAGTTTTGTTATACTGCTGTTTGAACAAGAAAAAAAGGTATCACAACCTATGGAGTGTTTGCCTATTGGTTAAGATCAACCAAAATTCTGAAATCAGAGCGACGTAAACTAGTCATTAGCTGGCACCAGTGGCATAGATCTATATATAGTGTTTTACAGACTATTTAAAGTTGATAAAGTTGATAAAGTGACACCATATTCCTGGTTAGGTAAAGTATTAAGTCCAGTGGTGAATTTTGACTGTGTTTCTGAGATTGTGAGATAACCAGAAAACACCTTGTGTGGATTGTGTGGGTCTTTGGTGTGAACTGGGTGCTGCATAGATTAATGCCAGCTTAACTCGGGTGGTAGGCACAACCAAGAGCAGAATATGCTTAGTATATTATACTCAAATACATCCGGAAGTTGTCTGGGATTCAGTTAGACTATAGATAAGATGAAGCTTTGAGGGAAGGAGGTGTATTTTCGTATGAGTATTTGTTTTACCTAAACATCTGAATAGAAAGTTACTATTTAGTGGGTTTTTTTTTTCCCTAAATCAAGAAAATGCAGCTGATCTCACCGCTGTGGTTATCAGTTTAAGTTTTACATGATGCTAGAGGAGAAATCATGAGTTTGAAAAGGAAAATGTTGTTATTAGTAAGAGCTGTAAAAATTGTAACTATTAGCTTACTGTATTCTAACATAACTGACTAATGGTTGGACAAGGCGTTGTAGCCAAAGGAAAGCATTGGTAGGTGACTAATGACTAACAGCATTTCTCAAATATTTACCCTATGACCCACACTATTTTATCACAGGGCCAGGGCACAGAAATAAAGATTTTTGTCAAGGACACGATCTGGTGAAACACAGCTGTAAGACATTACCAATATATAGGAAGAATGGCACCAATACTAAAAAAAAAAAGGGGGGGTGGGTGGGAATGTTCCTGAGGAATGGAGAAAGAGAGCTGTAATGACAATTAATAGGGTCTGTTAAAAAAAACTTGACAAGAATATATACTATAGAGTGAGAATTCATCACATGGAAGAAACAGAGATGGAAGGCTGGATTTTGCATTCCATCAAAGAATGGTTGTGAATTACTAATGTGATCAGGCTTTGGATGAGACAAATGCAATCGTAGAAAGTTTCAGTTGAAGTATTTCTGACAGAAGCTGAATAATCCCGCAACTCTACAGACAGTAAAAGGTCATTTAGGAAGACTGTGAGAAATACATTCACATAGCGGTTTCTTCGCATCCTGTATATATCACAGAGAGAGTTTCTGTCGCGACCCTGCATAACTTGTCAAGTGTTACCAGTATGAGGTCAGTGAGATCACGATTTATATTTATGCAACAATGTGAATAAAGCTCAGGATGTATGGTTAGGTTAGAAATCTCTAAACAAATTTATGGAGCCAAATCCATTTGTTCTACAAATCCTTGCAAAACCAGAACAAACATCTGGTTTTGGCACTTGGGTAAATTGATTAAATTATTCACACACGGGTCCTTTAAGGTGTTCAGTATCCAACAAGTCTGTACATGGCTGGTTAAAGTGACTATGCCCTTCTGGAGCAGCAATGGAGACACTATTCCTATGTGTAGACAACTGAATTGAGCCTCAGAAGTGGAATTCAGTTCCAGATTCAGACACCTAAATTTAGGTGTTCTTCAAAACATCAAAGGTCTGGAGGTCTATTCAGCTCACCAAATACAGACTTTTTTTTTAGGGTGATCTGGGAACTTTATTAGACTATGCTGACTGACTGACTGGAAGAGTTCTCATGCACATGGATGCACCTGTTTTCAAGACATTTAGATATCTCCATACATGGATGAACACTACTGTGATAATCACATTCAAATGAGTGAAATCAAAAGAATCGCAAACTTCAGGAATGGCCAGTGGTCATTTCTTTTTTTTCATTCGTCTGGTATTCAGGACCAGATTACCTGTGAGGTTTTTGGCATTATAGATGCAATGTTTATTTTGGTGACAAATGAGAAACTGGGTGGAAAGGACATCAATGACTATTACATTTCTATTTATATTTTCTTATTCTTTTGTAGGCACTTTAGGTGAAAAAAAATCATGATGTCATGACAGTGCAAATTGTGCAATTGCAGTAGCAGAGAAGGAAAGTCTCGGTCTAGCTAAATTTAGGAAAGAATTACCCTGTCATAGGCATACAGTTGCTGGGATGTCAGATGAAGTGTTTTTGCATGCTTGTTGTTCAGAACAAGGAAGGATGTCATTGTACAAGCATGGGTCTATGACTGTGACTAGCAGAGAGGGATGCAGTTCCTTTCCTCAAAGCCACATCCAAAGCTTAAATTTGTGCCCAGTGATGTAGATGCAGCTGTGCAGGAACACAGCCATTTCATTCACATCACCCTCTGTCTACTCCTGCTTGTGATGCTGCTCTCACGTTTGCTGCTTGCGCTTTTCTTTCAAAATTGAATGTTTTGAAGACTATGATAATTACATTTTTCTCTTCTTACTAGTCATTATTCTTCTGGTTTTGTTTCCTTTACCTACATGTGCTTTTTTCTTCTGTTCCTATCCCCCAGTTTTTGTTTGTCCTTCACCCTGTCTTAGCTTTCTTCCCCCCCCCCCCCCCCCC
>NW_010387706.1:19934-33268 GCF_000710305.1 Buceros rhinoceros silvestris
TTGCCCTTTGTTGTTGTTTCCCCCCCCCCCCCCCCTTATTTTATTTAAGTTTAAGGATTGTCTAGTTTGTGAAGACAGTAAATGTGCACCAGCAAAGAAGAGCAGAGAGCAGAAGCAGTGCTTCAAAAGAAAGATCACTCAGTATAGCATTTCGAAGTACATTTGCTATTCAGAAACAGAAAGAAGAGAGAGATGATATGCTGTATGGTACCCAGGTCAGCCACAATCAAAGAACAGAATCCAGGGCATTAGAACAATATAGGACAATACCAAAACTTCTCTTCACCTTTGCTTGCTTCCCTTGTCTTGGGTGTGATTCTGCTCTTTCTCTGATGACTTATTTCAGTACTACGTTTAAATCCATTGGAGTTATCTGCAGACATGGACGTGAATAACCCTTCATTTCTGTTTTTAAGTTATCCCCTTTCTCTGTTGCTTTTTCCTTCCCACTGCAGGGATGAGAAACATGCTTTTTTAATGAAAGTTGGGATTTTGATCTCATTATGTTATTCCAAAAGCTGATGCCCTAATCTCAGCCCTATAATGCGTAAGTGTTAATCTGGTCCTGATTGATTTAGTTATGTTTTTGTATTTTGTGTTTGGGGTTTTTTCTGTGATGGGATAGCTCTATTTCTAAGTTTAGTTGATTTGCAAACCATGAAAAAGCCCTCACTAGTGCTTAATTCATTTTTGTTCATACATTTTAATTACCTACCCTTCAGCTCTAAATATAAGAACTTTTGAAAGAGTTCTCTTACCAGAATTTGTTGGGTTTTGGTTTTTTTTTTTTAATAAGATTAAATACTTAGCAGGATTTTGACAAATTTACATAGCTCTGCTCTTTTTTCATTTAAATTTTCTTGTTCCCGTGGCTTGGCTTTTTTCAGCCTGCACCATTTATTTTTACATTTGATACAAGCTTTTCATGTGATGTGTACCTGCTACTAATCATAAACAATAAATCAAAGGAATAGACTTCTTCCCTTAGAATTTGGTTGTTTTATAAAAAAGCTGGAAAATCTGATCATTAAAGTTATACAGAAACTATGCTGTGCTTAACACTGACAAGTGTTAAGCAGCCACTTGTCTTCTTAATGATAATTCCTGTTTATAAACACACACACAGCAGGTTGGGGGCTATTTACAGCTCTAGATTTTTATGATCTCTAGAGTCACCTAAATGAGCATGTTTACACCTCCAAACTAAATAGGACCAGTAATATGAGTGAAATTCCTCTCTCTGAAAAACTGCCTGAACAAGTAGATATGACCCTGCCCCAGCTCCAGGAGGTTTGCTTTCTTTTTCCAACTCCAACACATATGGTGAAGTCACTGACCAGTCACCAAGCAGTCTCATCCAACTGACTTTTTTTTTTTCTCTTATTCAAGCTGTGTTTATTTTTTTTTTTACAAAACCAGGTCTGTGTCTGTCCTTTTCCAGTGGATTTTAAAAGTGTTCAGTCCATACCTATGAAATGCAGGGACACCTAGGAGAGTATTGCAGCATTACTGAATCATTGTGAATAAAGTCGGGGTTCATATCCCAGGTAAGACCTGGAAAGATCAAGCTCCTGCATAGAAAGGAGCAACAGCACCACCACCAGGTGCTGCAAGAAAAGGACAGTTTCAGAAGATTCAACCTTTAGGATGAAGCTGGGATGAACCAAAATGGAGGGAGATGCCAATTGGCAGCTCTGGCTCGTTTCTGCACTCAGCCTTTCTGAATGGGCTACTCGTGCTTCTGGCAGCTGACTCTTTCTGCAGCCACTGTGGATTCGTAGGTGATTTCTTTTTAAAGGCTAAAGATCAAATGAATTCCTCTTACTGGGCATGAATGTGGCATAGAAGGGAGGCTCAATGTTCAGCTGGTCACCTAAGATTTTGTAAAAGAATATCTCACTTTCTGAGATTCCCAAATCTTTGTTTGTTTGTTTGTTTAATGTGAATCTAAGTATTTGGGGCTGGTTTCAGATCTGATGTTGTCTGGAACTTCAAGGCAATATCGTAATATGAATGATAAAAAAATTAACAGTAGCAATAAGGTCTTAAGATGTGAAGAGTCACTCTGAATTGAGGACATTGTATTCTTCCTCAGTTCTAATGAGGCTTATGTGTCAGAATGGCAACATTCATATAATTTGAACTGCGATGCAGGTTTACAACCAACAATTTCAAATGTTTAAGCAGCAGAGAAACCCAAAACAATACCTGGAACCATGGTGGTCAAGAGTTTTTTGCGCTGCTGGTTTTCTCTTGCTGCTATTGTTTGCTCTTCAGCCTCACAGTACCGTTCCATTTCTTCTCCCTTCTTCCACTACTTCTACTGCAGTCCATCCCTCACTACCTTTTTTCTTCTTTTCTCTTCCCCTTTTCAGCTTCCTGCTAATGCCTTTCTTCATTCTGGCAGTCTGTCTACTGATGAACTGACTGGCAGATTTTTTCTCTGAATGCTGCAGACTGATCTGTTCTGCACAGCCAGCTATCATTAGTGTGTTCTCAAGTACTTCATGCTGGGTGCCAATGATAATCTGCAAAAAAAATACAATTTTATTTTATGTTTTATCTAGACTAGAGAGTGGAAAAGGCAAAGCATTGTCAGAGGTCTGCCAGTTTCTCAGACACAGTTTTAAATATTAGTAGAAGTCTTCTGGACTTGATTTTTTTTTTCATCTAGAACTTTTTGAGACTTACGGTTTTGGGGACAGAATTTCACATTACACAGAAAGTTACAGCAGACTCAGTGATGCAGAAAGAGCCCGCTAATTTTTTTTTTCTTTTTTTCTGGAAGTTTGAGTCTTCTCATTTTGCTTTCCTAAATGTAAAGTACTTTGATATTAGTGCTACTGTTACTCATTGCCAACAGTACTTGTGACAGCACTTCTAGTTTGACCTTCAGATACTGCAGTTTTCAGGGTTTAACCAAAGCCTTCTTTTTCTTTTTTTTCCTGCAAGTTACCATAATTTCCCGGACCTTGTATTTTTTCAATTTTATCTTTGTTCTTTTTTACTTTGATGAGTGAACTTATGATCTTAACATACTAATATAGAAGTGACACAGTGAATTGTTTACAGTACCTTTATCACTGAAATGACAGATAGAGACTAATGCTTAGAGGAGCAGGCTAGATTCATGATGAAAGTTATCAAGATTTCTTTCCTTTTGTCATATTTATATATAAAAAATATACTCAGTAATTCAACTCCTTTGTTGGGACTCAGTCTTTTCAACATTTATTTCCATCCATTGTTGCAGAACCTAAAATTTCCATTCTTCATAAAGGCAGAAGAGACACATTTAAATTCATACTTGATAGCTCTGTAGTCGATGGCTGAAATTTTTGGAGCTTTCTTTGAGATCTGAATATCCAATTCCCAACAGAATGACTGGTGATGAGGTTTCTGTAAAACTACCTGTATAGTTTTACAGACACCAGTGTACACAAGTGGGAAAACTCAGCTATCACACATTTCAGAGCAGGTTGATGGTTCTTGAACAGAAAGACACCACTGTGGGGTTTATTTCCCATTTTTCCTTTAATCCATAGCTTTGAACAGTTTAGTGAGGTGATTGATGGTGAAGGACTATGTGCCAATTTGATTTCTGAAGCAACTTCCTTTGATGTTTACCTTCTCTTATAAAAAAAAAGGAGAAGAAAAGATACAGAAGACTGGGGTTGCTAAGTTGGAGCTGCTCACAAGGTGCCTAGAATTACACTGGTGTGTTGCCAAAGTATTTCTCATTATACAGCATTTTGTGCCCAAAATAAGTTCAGCTTTTGAATCAGCACAAGGTCATGTTACAGCATTGTACCTCAACAATAGTAATAATAAAATTGGAATTGAATCCTCCCTTAAAGAGATGTAGTCACTTAAAAAGCCATTCTTGCATTAGATCAAGAAAAGTTAAATAGTGAACATGCAAAGAGCCCCCTGTGAAACACTAGTGTTAGGTGCAGTCCTGATTTGGCAGAATTGCAAACAAGGTGACTGGTTCTGTCTTCTTTTTATTCGAATGACATAGTAACTGAACTCCATACAGCCTCACCAAATCATGCATATGGTGAATATAACTTTTAAAAAAAAGTCTTGAGATTCAGATGGGTGTGTAATATAAAAAATTTGATTGCTACATGTTTATTAAAGAAATTGAAGGCCCATACAGAACTTTAATAAATACATAATGGATGATAATTAATGCCATTTAGTAGAAACAGAGTCCTCTAACCGAGCTTCTTAGAGTGAGTCAGGACAAGAGTTACCACATTATATTGCTGTCTATTAATCGAAGACGAACTATGAGAAAAGCACTATTCTTAAGTATTTTACTAAAGAAGAAAGGTGAAAAATTGCATCATTGTGTGTTGAAAAGGACTAATTCAAGACTTTCTTTACAGCCCACCCCTGTGTAAAGCTGGCACGTCTACCTTCTGTAATTTCTTTACCATTAGCTCTCCTACACACTCTTCAGAGATGGTTCTAGGCTCATTATAATTTTCACTTGCCATGCTTAAGATAATGTATTTCCTTCTTCCATTATTATGGAAAAAATGAGAAATTCTTTTTGGAAGAGTAATAAACAATACTAGTCAGTATGTTCAGTATGGTTAATAGCTTAGTTAATTGTTTCGATTAGCTCTGGGTCTTTGCAATGAAAGAGAATATTATCTCTGCATCGCACTTCATTTAACTTTGACACCATATTCACATATCAGTGTTCAGTGTAATTTAGTTGTATGGCTCAGCTTCTTCCTTTCTCTGTCAAAGCTAAATAGACGGCAATAAAGATTTTTGCAAGAACTTTTGTGTACCTCAGGCTCCATCAATGCTCTGGAGTAGAAAGCAGCCATAAATTCAGCTCAGCTGGCTGCTTATGGGTTCATCCTACATAATCCTGAGGACACTATTTTGCTAACAGTATCTTACTTGGAAGGACATTTGAGGAAGAGCACATGTAACTGGGTTACTCCTGATTCTCTGATTACTAAAACACGGGGAAAACAACAGCAACCTCTTAATTGCACCAGGCCAGTGCTTCTGGAAGACCAAAAGGGTCTATGAGAATACCTCAGCAAGTAGGGATCTAAGCCTTGTGGTTTTAAATTGCCTTTCTGTCATAGTTCGTGTCAGTCTGAATAATCTATGCAGGACGGGAATACAATATAGGGAGTAAAGGAATGAAAAAATTCAGCACTTCAATACACTAAAAAGCCATGCACTTACTACTCACCTTGTTTCCGTCCGTTACAACTACGTTGACTTTTACAGGACTGGAATCTTTACACAGAAACCTGTTGTAAAAAGGCAGATTAATGAGAATGTCCTACTAAAAGTACTTATTCCTCTGGGAAAGTTCAGAGGGAACCAGAATTAAAATGTCTATATGTGTATGCATATATTTTTGTGTGTTTATTACAGCTTTCAGAGTACCATGGTTGAATTAATCTAGACCACTGAATCTGAAAGCACTTTGTTACTGAGGGAGGGAGGTGAGCTATTTTGAGAATATGTCAGATAATGTGAAGGGTTTCTGATGATTGCTGCAACCATAAATCAGAATGCTTTCTGTTTTTTCTGGTCTTCACTGATTTCTCGTATTTAGAAGAGACCTTTAAGTCTTTCTAAGTCTATGGAGGTAATGAAATAGGGAGGGTATTTTGTTAAGTGTCTTCCCTTGACTATGAACTTGAGATGAATCAAAACCAATAATAAATGCAATAGCCATATTGAGTAAAACTGAGTGAATTTAAAACACTCATACCTGAAGAACAGCCTGCATACATCTCCTGATTGGATAGAGTAGATACACTTAGTCCTGTATTATTGGCATCTATAACAAATTTTTGGCTGATTGGGTCTTACAGAACCAAACACTGATCTATTTATGTTGTAACTTTGATTCACTATCAATTCAGAAGGAAATACAGAGAAATTTTTACTGCTCTGTACAATTTGTATTTTTTTCAGTTTTTATTTCTTAATTTTAAATTCTTTTGCTTTCTTGTACCCATCACAATCTCTCAAATATGTGCTACATTAAAAAAGGCAAAGTAAACATCGCAGTATAAATGAGGAAGAACCATGATACTTTATTTCTGACAGTCATATTTTCCAAATCAAAAGTGAATCATAGCGTGCTTCACGCGACACACTGTCATTATATAAAGAAGTTCTGATGAAAATAATTGAGCAATGGCTGCCCTTTCTGTGTCATTTCCATATGGCCCATTAATTCTGGCAAGTCTCTGTAAGAGTCACTATTATCAACTTCACAAAGATAATCAAGCATTAATCCTACATCAGTAGCTCATTATTTTTAAACTCAACTTCTTTTATGACCAATAGGTTTACTTAGAGGATCTAATAGGGTGCTTCTTCTAGGTTTTAATGAGCAAAAAATTTTACTTTATAAGTGAGTGAAAGATGGCAGAATCCTGTCAGTATATTTTAATAATGCTACTCTTAGCAGTTAATAATTAGAAATTTCTCTAAGAGAAACATTTCACCTTTCTTTTTATCTTTTTCTTTTTGGACTAAAGAAATAATATTCCCCCAAAATATCATCAAAAGATTTCTAGGAATTAAAACTGAAGACATTTCAGCAATAATTCAGTAACAGCTGAACTACCTGCTGATTGATTGAATGGGTTATTGAAGTAAGGCATGTAAATGGCTGAGCTTGCTGTTTTACTGCAGTTGTTAGAAGTGTGTCATACAAAGAGTAGCTGAACTACAGCTAGTAAATTAGCTAAACTCAGGAATTCTAGTGCTGATGCAGTTGTAATTTCTGAAATGTACTTTAGTTAAATTATATGTTTCAGAATGGGCAGACATAAGAGGTGAAATCAGATCACGGCTCGGTTTCTGAAAGTCAATTTCTACTGGGGAATTGTTTAGAAGGTGTGAAACTAGTATCACAAAGGTAACTTTTTCTTTCTATGCCACTCATAGATGAGAACTGTATTTTTTTCAGAAAACTGCTAGGAACACATCTGGGATCAGGGGCTAGGGAGCAGCAGGAGCAGCCCTGATGCAGCCACTGTCTCACAGCCCCTGGGCAGGGCAAGCAAGGGTTGGGTTGCAACAGCAGGTCCCATCCCTCCAGAGGTCATCAGGCATGGATGTTCTGTCCAAAGTTGATCCTAGAAGTGTAGTCACCAAATGTGGGCTAGGCATCTCTGAAGTCTGAGCAAAAATGGGGCTTCTGGGCCCCTGGAGGACCCAGGGAGGGCTGGCATGGTTCTGGCAGCAGCAGTTACGAAAAGATGAAATAAACAGGTCGAGGTGTTATGAGGTGGCTTACATCAGTATGGTTTAACTTTCTTACTCTCCCTAAAGAGGGCAGCTGAATCCCAACAGGATGTGATATCCCACAGGATCAGACATTTTTAGCCCAGACTAAAAGTTTAATAGTGTGGATGACTGCACACTAATGCTTTGGCTAGAAAACCAGTCCTGTTTCATTTACTAACACAAATGTGGCCAGCCATGCCAGAGAAATCTACTTCAATAATTTATTTTAGGTTCAAAATATTTGCAATTGAAATCAGCATTTGAGCCTGGAATCCTGCAGAAAGAAATTAAAGTTCCTGACAGTATGCCTTTCTAGATGATAAAAATCCAGCATAGTTCTTCTTAAGTGTTGAATTCCTTCAGATTAAATTTCTGATCAGCACTGAATAATGGGTCGTTTAAGGAAAACCTCAGATAAATATAATTATTCTTAAAGAAACCAGTTTGAGAACCTTCAGCTACCAATTAAAAAAAAAAAGTAGGTATTTTTACATGATTTCAAATAAATTAAATCCATCTCCTGCTTTGAAACTCTAGTTTTGTGTGTGAGTGCATTTATCTATCTATTTGTCTGTGCAGCTATACAGATACAGAACTGTGTAAACTTACTCTATCACCTCAGACCTCTTAGCCTTCTGTAATGGTAGCCAAATACATGTATTCTAATTTAATGAATGTATTTTCAAGGGATTAGGGTTATGGAGCTATGTACAATGAAGCAAACTTTTCTGTTTCACCTGCTAAACCTTTCAATTCTGCCTAAGACCAAAAGGACATAACTCAATTGGTCTCCTCCTATAAAAGCAGTATTAAGTTGGATGCTAAGAGCTGTGAAATGTCGTAATAAAAGTGAGACAAAACTCACCTAAAACAATAATATGAGCATCTTGGGGAGTAAATAATTTTATTAGGAGGCTCCTTAAAAGCTGATAATTCTGTTACACACAGTGATTACCTGAGGCAAATGGTTAGCAAGTACTGATTTGTGTATCTTCTGTGTTTCTGTGGGATTTCTGACCATGTTACTTAAATCATTACAGAACAACTGTACTCTCTTGGCTGTGATATTGATAGAGCAGATTTTAAGTCACTGTAGGTGTCATGCAGAACTTAGAGACTTGCATAATTCTATTTTCACAAATTCTTCTTAGTAAAGACCAGCTTTTGCTCATTCCAAAGCTAGACTACTTTGGGATCAAATTTTCAGCAAGATGTGTAAAATTATTTGGCCTTATGTGGCTATTCATAACCAGACTTTTCACTGGATAACTCAAAAAACTTAACTTCTGCTGAAAGGTGGTGCTAGTTTTATTGTATTTCCCAGAAACTGTATAACAAATAAGTGTTGTGAGAGCTTGGAAAAAGAACCTCTACAATTTGCAAAGACATCTTTATTGGGGCATAGTGTAAACCACTGACCATATATTTTAGTAGTTCATAATTTTCTTCTTTTGAGTCTTAAGGTCAGATGACTTGAAGAAATTTTTCTAAGACAGATTGATAAAGATGATGGCTTATGATGAAGGATGGTATTCTGTAGACTGTGTAGTGATCTAAAAGCTTTTGGCTCACATGCTTGTCAGCTATCAGTGATTTCCACATTGGTGGAAAGAAACAGGCTCTTAGACTCAAAAAGGTGAGGAATCTGAAATGAAGCTGAATGCAGACTCTGTGTTGTGCTCAGAAAAGATAGTAATTTTATAACAATAATATGTTACATCTCTCTTAAGAAAGTTACAATTTAACCAACGAGAGTGCTATCATGATTTAATTAACAAAATATTATCAGCAAATACCTAAGAGGCAAACCCAAGCAATCCTTCAGAACTGAAAGAATAAAAAAAGTGAAGCTACACGACAACAATTCCAAAGAGTTACATGAATCAGTATTTCTTTCAATAGAGTAGTGTTTATGCCAAGAATCAAAATGTAAATTTGTTGAATCCGTTTCCATTGTCCAAAGTCAGTGAAAAATGAAAAAAGTAAAATCTTAAATGAAAACATGTAGTCAGAGCTGGGAAATTATACATTTAGTATTTTAATCTTTGTATCATACTTAAAATATTCTGCTAAATATTTACAGCATTTGCCTTTGATAGAGCTTGGTATCCTGTGAGAAGGACAGTTATATAATGGATTGCAAGGAAATCATAAATACAGGTGGCGTACAATGGATGAAGATTCACACCTCCTATCATATATAAATACATTGTATTTATGTATAAATAAACCTGTAAGAGATTTATGGTATTGGCAAATTAAATTGTATTGTTGGAGAGTCCTAGTCCTTTTCATTAAAACAGGTGTTTTAATGAACACGTGTGAATAAATACTTTAATGAAAAAAAAGATCTTGTTCACTGATAGTGTTTCAGTTTCATCAGGGCAAACAGCAGATCTGTATCACTCGTTTTTTCTCTATTCAGAATACGTTCCATCACTTAATTCAAGTGCTTGTACGCTTAAACTTAGCCTGTCCCTAAGAGGGAAATTGATCTTCCAGGCAATGAGGAGTGACCTGAGTAACCCTGGAGAGCAGTGAACTTGACACTAACCAGTTAAGACTAGTAGTAATCTCATGCTGTGCAGAAGGTCTAAGAGAACAGTCTGCAAGGTTAATGCGTTGGTACTTCAAGACAGTGTCCTAGGAGAAAAACCCATGGATAATTAACTCACCCAGAGCCACAGGCTATTTTGTGTTTCTACTGTCATTATGATGATAGAGATAGACTAACAGACTTCCTCTTGTAAGAGTCTGTGCTCTAATGAATTATAAACACTTAAATCAAAACAGTGCTTGCCTGTGAACTTAATGCAGTTAAACAACAGTAAAGCTGAGGAATGTTCTGAAACTCTCCCTTGATGAAATGTTTGCATCTCTTGGTAGCAGAAATGGTAACTTTGCTAATGTGGTATTTTCCTGGTATTTTCCTAGCATCAGTGGGACAATACAAAACAAATTTAAAATTTATATTATTATCAATTTTAATAATGATATCCACAATAGCTTTTGTTACTGTGTTTGTATGCCAGGATGGATACACTGTTTTAAATTGGAACAAAACTTTACATAAAAGAATAAAAGGATAAGCTCCAAGAAAAACTACAGATTTTTTTTTTTAAGAAGAGTCTAGAACAAAGGGAATTAAAATAGTAAGATGCTTCGATTCTACCAATAGGGACACTAGTATTAAAAAATAAAAAAAAAACAGCCCTCATTGCATTCCCTTGCTTAAATATTGGGTTGTTTCAGCAAAACTATTAGCTGTGGAGTCTTAAAAAGAATGCGAATCTTGATATAGATTTTATTCATTGTGTGTGTGATGTTGTCAAAGAAGATTCTGAGTGGTGTAGAAATTAAAAGCTACCAATATTCTGGTGACAACAGGACCGTCAGGTCCATCTGCTGATAAATAAAATTAATTTTGAGTTAGCAATTGAAAACTAGCCTGGATAAAAAATAAGGCTTATCTCAGTCCTGTGAAGACAGAAGTCATGCCAATGAATGCACTAAAACAGTTACGTACTGATAGACGCATGAATGGACTGATAGGACTATTTAGAACTGTTATTGACCTTTTTGTCATAGCTCTCACCTACACATCAAGTCTGTGTTTCAGAGAAGGCCTCCTCAGCCATAGCTCTCCTTTGCTGGTATGTTGTTCGCATGTAGCCTTTGGTTCTGGCTTGAGGAACAATACAATGGGCTTTCTGCAGACTGGTTGTTCAGAAAACAATTTTGGAGATCAAGTCTTGAAAAAGGATTACCAAGGTATGTTTACTGACAGCACCCAGGGAGAGTTTTACCTTTATGTTCTCCCTAATGGCAAACTGTATTGCAACTTTTCAATACTTCAAGAGGGCCTATAAGAAAGATGGGGACAGTCTTTTTAGCAGGGCCTGCTGTGACAGAACAAGGGGTAATGGTTTTAACCTAAAGAATGTTACATTCTGACTGGATATAAGGAAGAAATTTTTTACAGTGAGGGTGGTGAGACACTGAAATAGGTTGCCCAGACAGGTGGTAGAAGCCACATGCCTGGGAACACTCAAGGTCAGGTTGGATGGGGCTGTGAGCAACCTGATCTCATCAAAGATGTCCCTGCTTACTGTAGGGAGAGTGGACTAGATGACATTTAAAGGTCCCTTCCTACCCAAAACATTCTATGATTCTACAAGTCCTTGCATAACAATCATTACTTTGTATTACTTTCTCAGATCTTTTTACTATTTCATTGAGTCCAGAAAAATTTTACAAGTTCACTTGCAGTTATTCCAGATCATATTTGGAATGTATTTTATACAGAGGGTTTTAAAACACATGCTCCTATTGTTCACATTTAGCTGCCTTCATTAACTGATTTGTTCATTTCTAAATGAAGCAAGCATGATAGGTCCAAATTTGATGAAGGCAAAAATCAACTGTTGTTTGGAGACTTTACCGTTTCACCCCTGCCCAGCAGCCTGGAGAGAGTTAAGCTGGTTGCTTCCAGCTCCCCAAGAGTTAGAAGAAACAGTGGCTTTAACTGACAGATGGGTGAAATCACTTGTGGTTATGGCAAATGCTGTTTCCATCCTTTTCATCTTCTGGTGACAGTTGTTAAGAGCAATCCTAGTGTTTCAGAGGTCTGCAAGATTTCTGTCTTTATCTTTCCAAGTTCCATTTCTGTGACAACAGTGGCCCATCCTGGGGCAGCAAAATTCATTTTTTGCCTACACGGTTGGCAAGAATATTTTGCATTCTCTTGGCTATACTATCTTGAACTAGCTTTTCACACCAGCGTGTCACAGGTCCTAGAACAGCTGTTCAAAAACTTGTCTCCAAATGTAGCAAGCATTCAGTCACGAATGTCTGGTCTCCTAGATTGCACTGGTTAACTGCAGCCCGTTTCTTCAGCACACTGCCAGACCTGTTTAATCATTTTGTCATGGTAATTATGTAGTTTATGCACATCCTGACAGTCATATAGGTTTTCCATGTCATACTGGCAGACAAATATTTTGAATATGAACTGACGCTTCCTTACTGACTGTTCTTATCACAACTAGCTATACTTATTAATTTCTTATGAGCAACGAACATATCAAGAGTTATTTCCAGAAAACTCTAGGACAAGTAATGTAAAACAAATACAGGTCAGAGTTTGCCATTACTCCATATGCAAAGCTGCTACATTGATTTGTGAGAGATTTGTTGTAGGATAATCTGTTTTATAAAATAATTCCCACCAAAAAAATAGATAGTTGTTATGGTATAACCCCAGCCAGCAACTAAGTATCAGTAAAGGTACTGGCCACAGAATCTGAAGCTTTAGTAAAGTGTGTGTTCCTCCTGTGCAAGAAAAAGAGAAAAAAGTAAACAAATAATTTGATATATATGATTCACTCTGATTGTGTAAGTATATCATGTGCTTTGAATTTTAATCTTTTGAGACCACCTTTGAGAAGGAATCAGTCTACCATAGAGTATAGTGCCATCTGTGTCTTTATATCTTTGCATTTCTAAGAATAGGATTTTTGCACTGGTGTAAAAATGTGTGATAAAGCCAACTGCATCCTGTTTAAAAATTAATAGGTTTATTCACCAAAGGAGCAAATAATCCTTCAGATACCACTTTTTTCCACAATTGTCATCGGCCAAATCTTCCACTGATCAATGTGGAATGTCATCACTTGGATTTCACTCAGATTTCACTTGTTTTCTTTCAGTGTCCTAACCAAATGATATGTATAGATCAATGGGATAAAATAGAATTATGAAAATGTTTTTTTAATCTGAGTTCTTGTCCCTCTTTGTTTGACAAGGCTTTCTCGAAATCAAGGCATTAAGAGGTTGAAATCATAGCAGAAGAAAACTGGATGCCTTTTTCACTTTAAGAAGCTGTGGTGTATGATTACTACTTAATTTTAGGAAAAGAATCTTTATTTTGTTTGCTATTGAATTATTTTTCATGTGTAAAATGCAATCACTTTGTCCTCATGCCATGTCCTGTTGAAAATAATAAATAATATAAATAATAATTACAAATAATTATATATATTAAA
>NW_010387707.1:0-17915 GCF_000710305.1 Buceros rhinoceros silvestris
AAACAGCCCCCCTCCTCAAACCGCGACAATTTCCTAGTACAGTTCCATGAGTGTCCGTGCTGTGCAAGTGAAGGGGCAGGAGCAATGGAGACAAGGGATGTCCTTCACCTCCCAGTGTCATCAGAGGTGCTGTGCCAAGTGCTCCGGGCATCAGAGACTCTGCAACCGATGGGGACCCCTGAGGACTGTGGGAAGTTATCTGCAGCTGGTCCTTGGGGACACTGTAAGTGGCAAACACCATATTTCTCTCACGTGAATGTGCTCATAAAGCTGCGAGATAAGATGAAGGTTAAAAACATATAGTAACCTCTAACCTAGTTAAACATACAACTTTCTTGTCTGATAAGCTTTTCACAGTTTAACATTTAGTCTGGTAGTTTTTTATGGTGTTCGGTCTTTCAACTTCGAGGAATTGAACTTCTTTTTTTCTACGTTAATGCATTTCTATCAAACAGGCAAATACTTTTTCCTGTATGCTTTTCTCTCATGTAATGTCCTCCAGCATGCTGCAGTCCGTGTGAAAATCTCTTGTGACCACTGCTTTGGATCAAAGTTCAGATGTGATTTCTTCCCACCAGAGAATGCCCTTGGCCTCTTGTTCAGATGCTCACTTGTCTACAATAAGCAGAGAAGAGCTCTTTTCTCAAGTCGTTGTTTATTTGTTTCCCAGTTTACTGGGGCTTGGTGATAAAACTGTATTAGGTTACTCTTCATTTGTAAGTAGCAGCATGCCCTTTTCTGCAGTGACTAGAGCCTCAGGATAATGGAAAAGAAAAATACAAAACACCCCTATTATGGTGACATGACCTTGAAGGGGATCTGCTTTATCAGAAACTCTCTCTGCCCCTTGCATATGGGCAGGGCTACTAGGGAAGTATAGAAGTGGTGTGTTTATTTTCTGAGTTTTTCTCTTAGTGTCTAAGGTGAGTAATTGGAATTTCATTCTCTCATTGCTTACCCACAATGTCCAGAACTCAGGTCTTAAAGGGCAGTTTATCTCTGGAGAGCTAATATATAAAAGTAGTACATTCTTATAGGGCAATTTCATTTCCTGTGTGTTTACAGATTTGGATTTAGTTTTGCTCATTGCAGACGGATTTCCTGAATTTTTTATGCTTATTTTCTTCTTGCTCTTGCATGCACAGATGCACGTGGAAAGGGCTGAAATTGAATTTCTTCTGACTTTCCTAACACAAGAGAACCATTAAATAAGTTTTGGTTCACAGTGCTAAGTTGAGCCCCTACTTACATCTGTGGGAGGACACTAAAGGCACAGAGAAAGCCTTTAGTGATAGCTTAGCCTGTGAAAACTTCAGTGGTGGAGTTTATGTATGACTCAGGAGTAACAGAGAAGGAGCTCTGGGTTAGCAGGATTCAGAAATACCCATCTCCTTATTTGTAAAACAAACAGCTCTTGTGTAAATCATGACGAACTCTTTGATGCTGTTTGTGTAGAATTGGTTTGCAAAATGGGGTTGTTCTTGAAATAAGATTTTGTTAAAGACATACCACTGAGACATCACTAGAAGATGAATAAATCTTCCAGACATGTGGAAGATACTACTTTGTGTATGACCATTTTCTCTGCAGCATCCAATAATGTTTCATTGTAGAAGTTACAGTCAGTTTTAGATGTCAAATAACTTTCCCTTAGATAGGTTAAATAGGTTTCCCCTCTTAAATAGGTTTATTCGCAGAGGCAATGACTGGCTCCTTGGCCAGAGGCAGGGCCCAACTGGAGCTGGGGGAGCTTTTAGGGAAGCTTGTTACAGAGGCCACGCCAGCAGCCCTATCCCCCGCTGCTGAAACCGTGCCAAAGACAAACCCAGCACACCTGCAGGCTCTCAAACTGTCCACCAGACGGGCAAACCCCTTGTATTTTTGACTGAGAAATTTACTTATGAAACTTTCTTATGAAAAAAGTTGATACGAGAAAGCTGAATTGCTTGTAGCAGATTCCTGTGTCTGCAGGTAACCCCGGCTTCTCAGGGCCCCAGATTGTTTTAGCAATAGACATTCTCCACCCAGTGAGGCTGGGCTCGTTAATTCAGCTGAGCACATAGAAGGCTCAGGTGCAGCTTTGCTCAACTGGCACTTACATCCCAGGAAAGACGTTCCTACCTGGTCCCTGTCTTATCCTTCCCAGTCAGGCTGCAGAGCGGCGAGGGCAAGTTATGGAAACTGCAGGCTGATCTAGCAAGATGAACCTTTAATAACAGAAAGTGTAGTGGAAGGAAGGGAGGAGGGAAGGAGGGAGAGGACTCAATGCATCCCTTCTCCATCCATCAGGCTGGGATTTGGGGTTGCCCTGGCAGGACCTTAGGCACCCGCTCCTTCTCCTGCCAAGGGGCATGGGGTGGTTTTGGCTGCGTACTCAATAGCTGTATTTCTGGCAAGACGTGCTGAAGTTCTTACAACTCTTTCTCAAGAAGAGACAAAACGGTGTGTGGATTAATTTTCCTCATCCTGCCCATCCCAAGTTAAACTCGACCAACCTGTGTGCAGAGCATTGCAGCTTCATTGACATTTCCAGGCGCAAGTTTTGTGAAATAAACATAAAGCCCTTGTTTGAAAATTACAATCCTAATCCATTTTTCTTCAGCATAACACCTGCTTTAATAATGACTATTCTCTCATCAATTTTCATCTATGGAGAACTGAAGTAGATAAATCTATATTTATCTGTATTAACTACAAATTGGCTACAAGTTGCCATTACAACTTCAATAGAAAAAGTGTTTTTTAAGTTTAAACTACATGGATATTACCTTGTTGGAAAGAAGTGGTAGACACTTGTTATTCTAGTTATTCTTGTTCATGTGGATGTTGTACTACTGCGCTATCTGGTAGCACTGCTATAGATAAGGTTTTCTTGACATTTCCTTTCTCATTTGTATTCTGGTACATTGCACACAGTTAATGATGGCTGACACCTTGCTGCTTCAAAAACAAAATGAGAAGCTACAATCTCAATTTTTATGTATCTATTTCCAGTGATTGAAGTGGCAAGGACAAAAATCGCTCTCATGCTGTGGGCAGTGGTTGCATCAAATAATAAGAGAACTTTTGCTGCTTAGTTTATTGGATCTTCTGAAAATGCTTTTTAATTATAATGGAACAATAATGATGGGTATCATGATGAAACCCCACCAAATCATTAAATATATATTTATCAGACAAAACTGCAGTGCTAAAGGACAATTCTGAGTATGGGTCTTCTGTTCTATGTCTTATTGGAAAGAATGAATGGGCATTCTGTCAAGCACTAGGTTGCACAGGGCTTTGAGACCATCTGCTAAGGAGCAAAGAAAAAAGTAATGCAATTTTTAATTAAAATGTTGTATATACTCTGAAGCAGCTGATCATGATATAATGTCACTGACTTAATGCTAAAAGACAGAGCTAGGTGCTGAGAGTGTCCTGTACCTGCCCTATATTTAGGGGCATAATTTGAGTTCAATAAAGATGACTCGTGAGTGCATCTGTTTATATATTCATGATGATTTGCATAAAGATGTTATTGGGTGTGGGATTTTTTAAAGTTAGCTGTCTACCTTTTACTGCTTTTCTAACATCATATTCCAACAGAAAGCCCTTGTCTGCCCAGAGCAAAACCCATCCCCAGGAGCTAACCACAATTTCAAACAATAGGGGAGTTTCAATACATTACGGAGGTCTGCATATTGGCTGTCTGCTTCTCAAGCTAAAGATTTATAATATATTTAATACAGATGAGAACTGGAACCGTGAGTTGTGAACTGTTAAAGGAAGAGCAGTAGACTTATGCAATCGGGTAAGGTCACTTGCTCTGCACCATCAGGAAAGAATAGATTCGGTATCATTCAAATCAATGCACTTCAGTACATTCTCTTAAAAGTACCAATTTCCAGGGAGCCTGTGAACTCTAACCGTTTCCTGAAGCAATTAACAAAGGGTAATGCAGATGCAAAGTAGAGATGAAAACAAAAATGAAATATTAACTGTAAAACATGGAGTAAACCTCATGTCACCTCTTGCTTAGTCATTGCTAAGTGTTGTTAATCACCTGCTCTTTGTGGCATTGTCAGGTGAACAGTCTGAGATTTTAGGTGATTTATATGCCTGTTGTTCACTTTGCAATGCAAATGACTGGAAGTGCATGTGCTTTGCTGCCAAATGTCAGCTGGGAAGAGGTAACCTGCAGCTTTTTGTGCTCTGGCAGTATCTTGAGCTCCTCTTGAGTCATTCCCATGGGCTGTATAACCTTTTTTTAGTTTGGTCATAAACATCTGGTTCTGTAAGTACCACTGCATTATCAGAATATCTCATCTTTCCAAATCCTGTAGCGTAACTCTTTGTACTGTAAATATTTACAGTAACGTATGACCACACTCTGGGGTCATGCATCTGGTGATATTGCTGCTGGCATTTACAGACTAAGGGCTGATCATAAGTATTTTGTACAGCTAAATCGAAATGTGTTTTGGAAATACTAGATCTAAAAGAAGAATAAAAAGTAGACCGTAACTTTTGCGTGGACAGACAGCATAATAGAGAATGCTCTTGAAAAGGAAAAGACAGTTTCAGTCTTTTCACTTTTCTTGTACAAGTGCTAACTAAACCTGTTGGGCCAAATGATTCCCTCTTCGACTCTTCCAAGGTCAGTAATTACTCTAAAGCTCATTTCTATTTCATTTCTATAACAAAGCCAAAGCAATGCTTGGGTTGAAATGTAGGTATTTTATATATGTTTATGAGCTGCTCATCTTTGGACTTAAGATCAGACTCCATGCTAGTAAAAGGAGCTTGGCCTTCATCCTGCCATGAGGTAGGAAATTGTAGAATCATAGAATCATTTAGGTTGGAAAAGACCTTTAAGAACATTGAGTCCAACCATTAACCCAGCACTGCCAAATTCACCATTATACCATGTCCCTCAGCACTCTGTCTACATGTCTTTTAAATACCCACAGGGATGGGGACTCCACCACTTCCCTGTGCAGCCTGTTCCAGTGCTTCACAGCCCTTTCGGTGAAGGAATTTTAGGTGTCTTCCCCTCAAGTTACCTCTATGCCCTGAGCTTGTGTAAAACCCCAGTCATCTCTCAATATCTTTAATGTCAATTTGGTTATTTCTGAGTACCTATGGAGTAAATTTGTGAATCACGATGATGCCAAGAAATACCTACCTGTTTTTCACCAGCTTTTTGTAGCATTGTGTTCTCTTCAAGCTTGGAATAATCTAGTACTCCCTTAGGTAAGAGGCAGCAGTGTATGAAACCTTTTGCAGAAGGGAAATCTGTACGTCTCAGTTGTCTGGTTCAGTTTGGCACTTCACAATATGTTCTCTTTTAAGTGAAGAATAATACGTTTTGGCAGATACTTTAATGGAGGAATGTGGAGCTGCTTTTGGATAGAGCTGTGTATTTCCTGTTCTCTCAGGAACTGTTAGCATTTGCTTTTTGGGTTGCGTTATATTATTTGTTAGAGGCACTAAACTGTTCAGCTGGGATGGGTAGCTGATTAATTGGCTTTATCTGAAAATAGATGTAATACTCTGAAATCCAAAATTGTCCTGGTTTTCTCTGAGGTAGAGCTAATTTTTCTTCTTAGTACCTAGAATAATGCTGTGTTTTGGATTCAGAGTGGGAATCGGTATGAGAAGAATGTTGACAATATACTGATGTTTTTAGTTGTTGCTAGGAAATAAAAGCTTTTTCAACTTCCCATATCTTGCTAGTGTGCTGGAGCACAGGAAGCTGGGAGGGAACATAGCCAGAGTAACAGACCAAAGTAGGCCAATGGAATATTCCATACCATACAACATCATCCTCAGTATATAGATGAGGGTGGGCTGGAAAGTGGGGGCTCTTCTGGGCTTGTGGTTTTGGGATTTGCTGTGCTCCAGGATCATTAGCTGGGAACAGGCTGGGCCTTGGTCAGTGAGTGGTGAGCAATAGCATTGTGCATCACTCGTTTGTATATTCTATTATTACTATAATTATTATTATAATTTTATTTTATTTCAGTCATTAAATTGTTTTCCTCTCAACCTATGAGTCTTCTTCCCTTTATGCCTCCACTTCTCTCCCTCATACCCCAGGGTGGGGCAGGGTAAGAAAGCATCTGTGTGGTGTTTCGCTGCTGACCAGCTTCAAACCATGACAGAAAACATTGCTATTTGGAACTGTGATGGTCCCCAGAAGATGAGGTGTGCTCTAAATATCGCCTTTTTACAGTTCAAGTAGAAAAGATATTATCATTTGATTTTGGAAGAATGCATATTCACATTCTGCTGTCCATCCTGCAAATCTCTGTGCTTTATGAAGGTTCCTGACAAATTTCAGATTACCTTTCTGGATCTTAATTTTTTTGAGCAATTAGCGTGTACAGACTTCTTTGATTAGAAAAGTGTAACTTCCTGGATGCCTGCAGAGTTCTCTATACCTTTTCAGGTCTTTTTCCCTTTTCTTGAAGCTTTATCAAATCTATTTGTTAATCTGTAGTAGTTTTTCTACGTTCTTTTATGTTTTATAAGCCTGTTTAATCAGCCCATTACCCAGCAGTATGAAAGTCACTTCAATGATACGTTCTCCAATAGTCGTAACTTGGCTTAACACCAACAGGATAAACAGCTCCATAGATCTTTCTACATCACCACCTGTTTATTCTTTTCCCAGATAGACTTATTTATTTCTCTATATCTGAGCAGCAATGCTGTGTACCTCTATTCAATTAACAAGCCTGTGTGACTGCAGAGCACTTCTGTCATGCTTCGATTATGTTTATCTTTAAGTTCGTTACATTATCTTGTCATACATATTGAAGGTTGATCTAGAGATCACTGAGGTAAATCTGAAGCTTTCCACTGACTTTAGTGAGACTCATTTCTGTCCCCTGGGAATACTTTATTTTTTATATAACAAAGATGGAAATACCTTTGTCAATTATCTGTTAAGTAAATTAATAATTTACACTTATTATTTAAAGTAAAAGCATGTCATCCTGACACCTAGTAAATACTATGTCCTAACAAAAGAACCTTTTATTAAGCTGACTCCTGCCAATCAGAAAAGCTGTCTTAAACTTTTTATTGGTTCTAATTCTCCATGCAACTTGCCGAACTCTGGTAATACATTTTATGAAAGTCTGTTTTCTTCACCATTGCCGGCTGGGTTTCAATGCAGTAACATTAACCCATCATTATACATTTCAAAACCTGACAAATTCATTTGAAATGAGACTTTCCCCGGTTCATATATATAAAAGGAGATCATATCTGTTCTGCAAGTCATTTCTCACTTCTGAAATTCATTCCCTTCTATGTGCAAAGGTTGTGTCAGGTTTCCACATGTGGTTTCAGATTTACGGCTGCAGTGGTATTGCTAATCATAGGATGCAAGTCTGAGATCAAAAAAAGAGTTAGGAACAGTTGGCAGTTCCGTGAGAGCTGTATTAAATGTTCAGCTGTGAATTATTTCAGTGAGGTGAAAGAATAGGAAGTGCTTTACGAGAAAGTTTAACAAAAAGCAAATTCTACCTCTAAAGTGGTTGTGGATATTTAGTCAAATTACTAGGGGTGAATTCTAAAGAATGAAATAGGAATGAGAGAAAAAAATCAGAAAACTCAAAACAGGCAAAGAAATACAGTATAAAATACATCATTTTATAAGTACAACAGCAGGAAGAAAAACCTTCCACTCAGTGAAGATGGAAAGTTGTGGACAGATGAAAACTAAAATACGGAAGTGTTTAAAGTTTCTTAGCTTTATTCCTCCAATTATCACTTGGCTACCTGCTATTTAGACTGGCAATAAGTGGATGAAAGCTCAGTTTAGAGCAGTGGAAAGACAGATGGGAGAACACTTCAAGCAGTTTAACAAATTGTCTGGATCGTGACATCTGTGCCAGAGTATGGAAAGAACTGGCGTAATCAATCATGAGTCATTACTAATCTTTGGGAATTTGTGAAGGGTAAGTGAAGTTCTGAAGGAATCGAAACTTGGTACTCATCTTTATTTTCTTAGTGAGAGAAGGTTTTTTATCCGTTATTCTGAATAAGAGAAATTTTCTGTTTGGATAGGACAAAAAGAAATGGGCTTTCAGTGCAGCAAGGCCAGTTTAGATGAGACAATAAAACGTAAAAAAATTCCTTAAACCTTTCTAATGTTAAAGGGGTTCTTATTTGTGGAAACAGATTGTTTAGAGAGGTGTTGAGAGCACCATCGTGGTGCATTGTTAAGATTAGGTTAGACAAGCATCTGCCAGGAATATGTAGGTATGTTTGATACTGCTTGAAGGTATGAAATGGATTACATTGTCTCTCAAGGATCCTTTCAGGTTAGGTGCCTGATTTTTGTAATGTCATTATTATAACCCTTCATTTTAAGTGTCCCTGTGTATTTTGTTGTTTACCAATATATAGAAATTTTTGCAACTGAACACGGTTGTGTTTTCATGTCTGATATTACCTACTTGAAAACCAGACCTTTTTAAAACGAACATGGGTGTTTTCTCCCTCCTTGATTTTTTTTTTTTTTTTTTTTTTTTTTTTTTTTTTTTTTTTTTTTTTTTTTTTTTTTTTTTTTTTTTTTTTTTAATGAAAACACATGAAAACATGGTGAGAAAGCCTCCTTGGAACAACTTAAAATACGCAATGTTTAAAAAAAAAATCCATGAAGAACCACCCAAAACACACATACTTGCAGGGAGAAAGTAGCAGCAGGCAGCATCTTGGCATGAAGTGACTGGAGCTTGTAGGACCTCCTCTGCTCCTGACCTTCCTAACAAGGCACAGACCACACACTGGCCATAAAGGCAGAGTCTCCTTCTCTTGTGATGGTTATTACAAAATGATACAAGATCAGTAACTTTCATTTTTTTTTTTTAAATGTATTAATGCTTCAGTGATTTCCAGGAGAGCTAAGGGTTCCTGCATAGTCTATTTATTAGTCTGTTTATAAGAGAATGCTTGTTATAGTTACTTTTTGAGGACCTAGAAATATGAATTTCCTGGGAGTCTGTAGGCCACAGGAGGAAAATCACTGCATTAACCACGCAGTGTAAATGACGACTGCAGAGGGCTGTTCAATTTTTGGGATTAACTGTCCTTGTGTTGTGGAAGACCGGAATCAGAAATCATTGTTCTATTCTGCTAACTACAAAATTACCAAATCTTCACGTAAAAGATGGTCTCTTTTCTGAAGGGTTTATAATCTACGTTTTAAGCCAGTGGAAGAAATGGACAGCCAGGACTTGGCAGTGTAACACAGGTGATTATGTACAATTAACCTGACAGAGACAGTCACAGATCATCTTCTGCCCTCTCAACTTCTGCTCAAGCATGGGCTATTGCTGCTTTTAACAATGGGTCTCTTTTTTTTGTCCCTCAGGCCTTCTACTTTCTTCAGAGCCTCCATTTCTCTTTCTGGACCTTTCAATTTCTTCCTAAATGATCTTCACGTCTCCCTGTAACGATAAGTGCACATAGGACGGAGAGCAGTTATAAACCAGAAATGCGGATTTATTACAATCAATCTGCTTGACACTCGTTTTTCTCTAACAGGTTCAGAAATGCCAGTTTAGGGAATTTTTACTGCAGGACCACTTACACAAAACCACGAGATCTACCCCAAGGGAAGTTTATCCTAAAAGGCACACCTGCCACTTACAATGGGAGAATCTCTCGCTTACTAATACAGAAAGGAAATCGCTTACCAACACCGGCGTAAGAATCACTCAATCCTAGGCATGTACACTCGGCCAGCGTCCAGGCTCGAGGGAAGAGAAGTGTCTCAGGAAGTATCCCCGGTCTAGCATCCCAGGCCCGAGGGGAGAGGTTTCCTCTGCATGACCCACTGCTCCAAGGAGAACCAAAACTCAAAAGTGGTTCTCCGGCGCGGCTCCATTTATACCCTGATCGAGTGTGGGGGCTGTGGCCGTTGTTCAGGAAACACAGGCAGAATGCAGCTTGATGAAACCCGGACTCTCAGGCGCCACATCCCCTTTGGGGGCAAGGCTTGTCCTTTTGTGTGAGCTCGGTGCATGGGGTTCAGGACAGGGGGTGGGGGTGGGGGTTAGCTCTAGGTGCTTCTCAGGTGCTGCTGCAGGCCTCTCTTTTGTGCAGGCTCGATGCAGACAGGCAGGGGCTTGCACTGTCACACTCCCCACAGCCTTTTTACTATTTTTCTCTGATATTCATATCTTTAGTTTTGGTTTGCCAAAGTAAAATACTTTACATTTCAAACTGCAGTTATAGGAAATAATTACTATTAACATTTCTTTGTGCCCCTCTCTTGCTTTCCTTAGCTGCCTGTTATCTTTTAAAACCTATGATTCTTAGGGCAGATTGGGATATTTTGCAGCACCTGCTAAATTAGGGTTTAAATCTGTTGGCACCTAGATGCCTGTTATAGTCCTTTGTGAAATTATATTAAAAACAGAATCACTAGAAAGCTTTTAGTTTTGAATACACAAAAATCAAACTCTCTGAAAACTTACTGCAAAAAATACGGGGTTTTCCTCAGGGGGAAGTAAAAGAAATATTCAAATTTTGCTTGATGTTGGACAGAAATTGAGGGAGTTTTCTCTGTTATTATAAACCATTATATTATGTTTGACTATGCAGAAAGCTGAGCAATAATATTAGCTTCATTTACAATAGAAGAGTCCAGAGTCCATTTCAGTGTGGATTGCATTGATAAAAGTAGGGTCAGCCCAAAACTCTTCTGATTCTTGGATTTAATTCACCTTGAGTGAGTCTTTTACAAGCAGCACTTAGAAGATTCATGCCATGCAGTTCAGGCAATGTATTCTGCCTAAGTCTAAGCAGTACATATGTGAAATAATAGATTTATGGGGGCTTATTTTTCTTCTTTGCTTTAACTTCTAGCTCAGCAACACCTAACCAAAACTAACTTCCCTTCCCTTCCCTTCCCTTCCCTTCATTATTCACATATTTCTCATTGCAAACATATTCAATATAACGTGGGGTTGTTCAAAGCAGCTGAAGTTTATATACTGCATTTCCTTGCCAACAATTTATAGCAAAGCAGATGTGCATGCAAATCACACCTATGTTAATTCCAGAGATCGCTCTCAGTCAATTATTTTAAAATAAATTATATCTTTGAAACATAAAATGTGATAAAGAAGCTTTAATTTTGGATAAGGAAGGTGTCAGTAACTGCCCAACCAAGGGCATGACTGAAACATATAGTCACATTTTACAGGCTTTCATTGTCCTCATAGGAGCTCTCAGTAATGTGTCAATGACAAGCTCTCCTATGTAGAAGAGTAAGAATTGTGTGCATGTCTGTCAGAGGTAATAAGACGTGTGTCGTGTACTACAGATGATTTGATTTTGGGGGCAGATGATACATTCTATAGAGCATGAAAATCAGTGTTTACCTGCAAAAAGCAGTGATGTTTTAACTGAAAATGCATCAAAAGAAGAATATCAATGTGATTCTACGCAGAAAAGTACAGAGGTTAAACCATCAAAGTCCCTGATACTTTGTACAATTGATTTTTCCACTTCCCTTTGCTTATGCCAATTTTATTGCAGCACTGTCTCTGTAGAAGCCCCTTGTGTTCTTGTACTTCACTTCTGCCTTCCTCAAAAGTTAGTTCAACTGCCGTACCTCTCAAGAGACAGTCTCTCCTACAGAGACCTGTCAGAAAAGGCACTCAGTAGTTCTGACAAATAACTGTCAAGACTTTGATTTCACGGAGTGGAATAATTTGTCTTCTTAGCCTTTCATTCTGCAAGTCCTGTTTCCTGAGCCCTTCTGTCCACAGTTGTCAAGCATGTGTGTTTAACCAGCTATTCCTCAGGTGACAGATGGTGTGATTAAAACCATGCAAAGCACTAGCTACTTTCAGAGATCATATAAATGCTTGCAGTCTTCCAAAACCTTTTTTAGCCTCTTCTTGAGGGACAGAGTTCTGCATTTAGCGCTGTTAACTGAGAAGGGGTACTAGACTATTCCCAGCAAAATGAGCCTTTTCATATACTGGGCAGGAAGAATTCAGAAACAGCAGAATGATTTTGCTGTGGGAACCATCATGTTCATGCAAAAATCCATCTTTTCCCTGTCCTATCCCTTTCTTTCTTTGTTATTATAATTACAGCTGGTTCAACAACAAAATTTTTACCATCTTTCCTTTCTGCTGGACATCAAAAGTACTGATTTAATGTGTATCTTCTCTGTGTTTCTTTTCTTCTTCCGGGGTTTGTTGAAAGGCAGATCAGTAGTTGACAGGCTTTTTTTTTTTTTTTAATCTCTGTATATAAGTCCCTGATAGGACATGTAAACAATTGCGGCTTTGTTTCTGCTGAAAACACAACAAAAAAATGTTACTAAGTCGTATTCCAGTTACATCTCCAACACCTAGTACAGTAGCCTTCCTCAAGCATTTCCGTTTGTTGGCAAGATGGTGCAAGTAAGAAGCATTTTTACCCCACGATATCTTCATATCTTCTCTTTTCATTTCCTGGGTTTTATTTGCAAGCAGTTTGATGATATGTTCGTCCAAGATCTGGAATACTCCTGCTTTTAAAAACCACCAGGTTCTTATGAAAAAGAGATACATTTAGAAGCCCAGGCTGGTGTCCATATTAGGTCTTTCCACTGACATGTCACCAGCCACCGGTTCAACAATGGACTAAAAGTTTTTTAATAGGGAAAATCCTGTATATATGACTAATAGAAACCTTCTGAATAGTAAAAATACAGTGCCTGGTGATTTACACATGGCATATCTCCCTTGAAGAAAGCATGAACAGAATTACTCCTCTATAGCATTAAGCAAACCAGTAATATTGTGTATATATATCCTTCTAGTGTACCTGTACCTCCACTCGATTTTTTTCTCATTCTGTTGCTCTCCAGTGAATTTACACATGTACTTACACGTACATAATTTACGCATGTACATAACAGCTTTATCAAGCCCACTCCGTTTTGTTCTCGCATCTTGTATGTTTGAAGTGAGTTAAATTCAAAAGGAGAGAGAAAACCTCTGTGGCAGAATTTCCTTCACATTATCTCAGAAGAGAGTTGTTCATTGCTATGCTAATGGGGAGCATGTGGCACAGGGTAATTGTTACAAAATATTCCTTGCAGACATCTATCATCTTTCATTGTCGAACACTAAATATTCCACTCACAGTAAGGATGTAATTCGCTTTGGGCAGGAAGACGCCGAACTGCATGCTGCTCTAATTGCAACAAACCTCTGCAGTGTTTAACCGTGGTGGTGAATGAACTATCCACTCCCGATAAACCACTGTGCTGCAGTGTGGGTGTTGGCAATAACATACACCCAGCTGAGGAAGGTCAACTATGAAATGCATTTAGAGGAGACATTGACAGGTTACAAAACCTCGGATTTGATTGTAACAGGACTGATTTACTTAGACTGTGAGTATGGCATATGTTTATAGAGTGTATAATGGGTTTAGTCAGGGTGCAGGTATGACACTGTTCTACAAAACTGGACATTTTCCATCTTCCATCTAGGAAGAACAGTCTTGTACTATCAATGAGGTCAAACTAGATAATCATAGCCATTCCTCATGGCCTTTGAGTTTATGAGTAAAAGCAGAGTGCTCTACAAACCTTACTAATAACTTAGCTAGCAAACCTGGTTTTCCTTGCAAACATTTAGATGAAGCAGTAATGACTGCTACTGGAAAAAAAAAAAGACCTCCTGAAGCTCTTCCATAAAATGAAGGGATAATAATCATTCTGAACTATCCAAGGGTGTTTTGTGGCTTATTTAGAGCTTTCACTGCACGTTGAAGATTCTCCTATAAAAGGCACTGCTATACACAAATGCTGAGTATTGCTATTATTAATAGAGGACCATAATGGTTCTAAATTCAGAGTTATAGTTCAATATAGAGTTTAAGCTCCTTGCCTGGGTTACAGCCACAAGGGTCTGCAAGTAAGCAGTCCCTGTCAATTACTGACAATGACATATGTAAGATAGTGCCTGCTCATGTCTCATTATTTTGATTTGAAGACACCGTAGCAGGAACATTCAGAATGCTAAAACCCTGAGAGAAGATGAACACGCTGATAACATAAGCATAAAGCTGTCAAAGGCAGAAAACCTTGAGTATGTCTCCAAGCAGGGCTTTTGCCAAACCACAGTCTGAACATGCCCTTTGAACGCTGTACTATATATTGTACTCTACATCTTAAACATAAAAGTTATAGCAAAACAACCACCCCCACCCCCCATAAAAATGCTAAAAATAACACTTTCTGTTGTGTTTTTGTATGCAGTATGTTTAGAAAAGCCATGGTTTGAAAAATGTAAACGTTAGCTTACTTATGTCAGCAATTAAGGCTTTCTAGAAAAGCAGGGGTAGCATTAGGAATTTTCATTAGTTTGTAATGGGCTATTAAGTATTTATTAAGCCACAGATAATCATTGCTTGTTTGGTCTTAATTCCAGTGTGCACAGCCACTGCTACTGGTTTGGAGAACGAAATTCCCCTGGGGTGTGGAGAGGTGAAAAGCTCCTTGAGAAACGGGGCAGCAGGCAGGCAGTGGTGACACAGTGATCAGGATGTACAAGAACAGCAGGAAGGGGGCACAGGCCCCATGGCTGTGCTACCATAGTGTCTTGTGTGGTGGCCCCACTGCTCTCGTTGGTGAAAAAAAGGATCCATTCAGGGAAAGCCTGCCTGGTGGGTGTAACTCTGTACAGCAATTCCTGCTCTGCAGGGGCAAGAGTCACAGGACTTCCCATTTAGCACAAACTAAGGGATGTCTCAGGATCTCTTCCAGTTGTATGTTCTGCAGATTTACTCTAGAGTAGCTCATATGGATTTGGAAGAATAATCAGAGAATTCTTGAAAATGTAGTTAGTGCTGACAGGTTGTCACCAGTGTTCCTCCATCAAGTACTTTCAAGTCAATATTTTGTTTGATGGGAGCTAATGTACACCTGATGTAAAACATGCTACAAGTACAGCTTCTCCTAGGAAAGCAGCCAATGAGTCCACGCTTAGCGGTTAAATTATTACTGTGTTGCGTCATGCTCTTGTGTGAGAAGAGATACCTGCCCTTCCATCCTCTAATTCATTAGAGGAAAAGCAAAAATATTTGAATAGCATAGATACCTTTCCTTAGTAAAGGTTAGATATGCTGTTAACCCACTCATGTCCTCAAAAATAAGTACATGGATTTGACAACATCTGCTTTTCTCAATAAAATAAACATATGTGCTTTTATTTTTGGAATTTACACTTTGACTTGACAAAATGCTGTCACATAAGTGGTCTACGACACCAGACCCTGCTGTTACCATTTCTTTACTCTGCAGGCTTATGCTGCTGGAAAAATCATGAGTCAAGCCTAACTCTTTGCAATCAGAAAATAAGATGGTTGAATTATTTAAGGTATGAGAGACTAAAGTGATATGAATTCAAAAGGCCTGCAAGATCAATTAGAGTGTTGAGGATTGTCAAGATATTTTAATCTCCAGAGATATTTGTAAATCCTGTAGCCATGAAAGTGATGTACTGTTTATCTAGGTCAGACTGTGAAATTAAATATATATTTATAGATCTTCCATTCTAGGCTAAGCTTCATGTCAAAAATGTCATCAGGAAATATGAACAAACACATGGTGATAGTACCCATTAGCTTTGTGGTTACATTAAGCTTTCCTCTTAAAGCAGTTCATTTTCCATATCCACCCTGCACCTGATCTTCAGGCACATGTAACTGTCTTGTTGAGATGTGCGGCTGAACTCTCATTTTCTGGATGCTTTCTGCACTCCATTATTTTTTCATGTTCAGATATCACAAACACCAGCCTTTGCAAGGGCTCCCGCCTGCAGGGTGCCAGAGTTCAGGGTGTTTCTTTCAGGAGGGAATTTCAGGGTGCTAATGGAATGAAATATGTATTTACATGTATAGTTATAATGGGTTTGCATAGCAAGGTTTTGGTTGCAGTGGGGGTGGGAGAGGTGGCTTCTGTGAGAAGCTGCTAGAAGCTTCCCTCACATCCTGTAGAGCCAATGCTAACCGACTCCAAGACAGATCTGCTGCTGGCCAAGGCCAAGTCCATCAGCAACAGCGGTGGTGCCTCTGTGATAATGTACTCAAGAATGGGAGAACTGCTGTGCAACAGCAACTGCAGCCAGAGTGAGAATATGTGAGAAAACCAACTCTGCAGACACCAAGGTCAGTGAAGAGCAAAGTGGTGAAGTGAAGGCAAAGAGGTGCTGCAGGTGCCAGAGCAGAGCTTCCCCTGAGCATCCCCTTCAGCCCATGGCAAAAGCCATGGTGATGCAGGCTGTCTCCCTGAAGCCCATGGAGGTTAATGGTGCAGCAGATATCCACTTGCAGCCCATGGAGAAACCCATGCTGGAGCAGGTGGTTGCCTGAAGGAGGCTGTGACCCCATGGGAAGCCCATGCTGGAGTAGGCTCCTGGCAGGACCTGTGAAGAGAGGAGCCCACACTGGAGCACCTTTTCTGGCAGGACTTGTGACCCCACAGGGGACCCATGCTGGAGCAGGTGGTTGCCTGAAGGAGGCTGTGACCCCATGGGAAGCCCATGCTGGAGTAGGCTCCTGGCAGGACCTGTGAAGAGAGGAGCCCACACTGGAGCACCTTTTCTGGCAGGACTTGTGACCCCACAGGGGACCCATGCTGGAGCAGTGTGTTCCCGAAGGAGTGCATCCTGTGGAAGGGACCCACAGTGGAGCAGTTTGTGAAGAACTACCACCTGTGGGAAGGACTCACATTGGAGAAGTTCATGGAGGACTGTCTTCCATGGGAGGGACCCCATACTGGAGCAGGGGAAGAGTGTGAGGAGTCCTTCCCCTGAGGAGGGAGAAACAGCAGAGACAATGTGTGATGAACTGACTGCAAACCCCTTCTCTGTCCCCCTGTGCCTTCTGGGTGCAGGAGGTAGAGAAAATCAGGAGTAAAGTCGAGCCTGGGAAGAAGGGAAGAGTGGAAGTAAGGTGTTCTAAGATTTCATTTTTATTTCTTATTATCCTACTCTGATCTGACTGATAATAAATCACTTTCCCCAAGTTGAGTCTGTTTTGCCCATATTGGTGATTGGTGAGTGTTCCCCCGTCCTTATCATGACATGAGCCTTTTGTTGTATTTCCTCTCCCTTGTCCAACTGGGGAGGGTATCAGCTCTCCAGCCTGCTTTCTCTCTGTTAGGATGAAGATAGTAAACACCTTTGAAATTGCTATAAAACCTCTGCTGTCTATGCAGAGCAAATAAGCTTTAGTTGTTTGGTGATGACTCTCCAGAGACCAGCTACAACAGTCATAAAGCAATCAGGAGTGCCTTTGCATGTACTAACAGTGAAGTGGCCTTTGTCTTCCACTCTTATACCTTTGTTGTGCACACGCATGACTGACATCCTAAGGGTCAATCAGTTGCAAAATGACCTAAAAATAAGAAATGCCAAGAGGAAAGCTGAGAGAACTGTATATTAGGGAAAAGTCAAATTCTTAGGCAAAGGATTCGCAGAATACTAGGGATTAGAATGGATCTCTGGAGATCATCTAGTCCAATCCCCCTGCTAAAGCAGGTTCATTAAAGCAGGTGGCACAGGATCACATCTAGGTGGGTTTTGAGTATCTCCAAAGAAGGAGACTCTACAAACTCTCTGGGAAGCCTGTTCCTGTGCTCTGCCACCCTCAAAGCAAAGATTTTTTCCTCATGTTCAGGTGGAACTTCCTGTGTTCCAGTTTGTGCCCATTGCCCCTTGTCCTGTCTCTGGATACCACTGAAAAAAGTCTGGCCCCATCCTCTTGACAACCACCCTTTAGCTATTAATGAGCATTGATAAGATCCCTTGTCAGCCTTCTCTTCTCCACGCTAAACAGATGCAGGAGGGGGTCCAGATGCTCCATTTCACTACTCATCTTTGTAGCCCTCCCCTGGGCTC